>NW_026917991.1:1242500-1367155 GCF_032062105.1 Saccostrea cuccullata | reverse complement strand
ACAACATGATTTTTTATTGGTAGAGAATTGATAAACTTATCAAGATTGTCAATTAAAGTTTATTTCTCCAAAATATTTGATGGTATTATATTGGGGCCAATGCTGCCTTGGAAGGACCTGTGTAGACCCTTTATCAGTGGGTCCTTTGGACCCACAGAAAATAATTCCGAATTTCGAACACTGGGGTTAGGGTTAGTTATGTTAGGGTTAGTTAGGGTTAGTTAGGGCTAGGGGGTTAGGGTTAGGGTTAGGGTTAGTTAGGGTTAGGGGGGTTAGGGTAAGGGTTAGGGTTAGTTAGGGTTAGTTAGGGCTAAGGGGGATAGAGTTAGTTAGGGTTAGGGTTAGGGGCTAGGGGTTAGGGTTAGTTAGGGCTAGTTAGGGGGTTAGGGTTAGAACTGCACTCAGTTGACCCATTTATCCCCTCCACCAATCAGAATTGATCACGTGATTTCTCTCAGCCAATCAGAATCCTCCCCTATCTAGGCCGTTTATACTACTTATTTATTATACCTCCCGCTTGAAAAGCGGGAGGGTATATATAGTAATCGTTAATTTCCGTCCGTCTGTACGTCCGTCCGTCCGTCTGTCCGTCCGTCTGTTACGCTTTGGGGTACCCATCTCTTATCCGCAACTCCTCTCATACCACTAAATGAAATTTGATGAAACTTTCACAGAATCTCTATTACATATTGCCGTTGTGCACCTCCTATTTTACTTTTTGATCCCGGCCACAGGAAAACATGGACTTTTTTAACCAGTTATAATTATATGGAGGCGGGGGTATCATTTAGTGAGCTCATCGCTCAAAGTACCTCTAGATTTTTTGTAAAATTTGCAGGGTTTAGATATGGAGCTCAAAGGAAAGGGTTATCCTAGGGGTTACTCTTTATCTTCGGGGTCGGCCACGCCTCTTTCTAGTGATTCAGAAGATGACGTGGGGAAAACAACTGAAAACCAAAAAATGGAGGATATCATATTTGCGCTACGTACTAAAATACGATTAGATGCTCAAAAATTTCTCGAAGAAAATGAACAAATTCGCCATGAGGCAAACCAAAAAATTAAAGAATTGAAAGAATCTTTTCAAAATAAGGAGGATGGAATGGCAGAAATTCAGAAAAATCATAAAAGAGATATTCGCGAAAAAATCAAGCACACTGACGAGCTTGAAAAAAAATATTCAAAAAGCTGAGGAAGGTATAACTGTTCTTCAAGAAACCAACAAAGAACTTCTGAAGAATAAAACTGAACAATCAGAGGAAAGAAAAAGAGGAATGGCGGAGGTGGTGAAGCTTAAGAAGGAATTGCATGATGTCTACCAAAACCTTGAAATAATTTTTTGTCAAAGGAAAGTTAAAATATTATGCCTCACTCATGTTTGTGTCTGAGAGTTATCACAACTGTTAAGGGGGAGGGAAGTGTCCTTTTTGTGAACATGTTGCTTGCCATAAATTCAGGAAGTATTCTGAATGAATGTTTTTCAGTGTGTGAGGAAAGTGATTAGTGCTGTTTGATATTGTGGTAGAAAGTGATAAAATATAAGCTGTGACGACACTGGAGGGTTATTGCTCACTATAATTTCCTTTTCATATGTGTGATAGCAATAATTATATCTAAATATCAAGTTATACAAACATTCCAACTATTTGAAGTAATAATCCAAGGCCTACTTTGGAATTTTTTAAAGAATTTAAACAAAGATTAATCTATGTAAAGAAATAATTCATTTATTGAGAATTTGAAAATGTTGTTATTGTTAACCTATGTCTCGGTTAGTGATGTGTATTTTCATATATTTTTATATTATTTATACATATTTTTGTACTATGATGCAATTTTGATAAAAATATTTTTATTCAAATTGAATGTGCTGTGTGCTTTTCTCTCTTATGAAAACTTATATATACATGTAAGAGCTTCTCCAAGCAGCTAAATGAATTGGTGTAGGAAAGAATTTTTAGCTCCATTTTATAGTGATGGAACGATTGTCGCCGACAATCGATTGTCGGTCGTTAGAAGCTCTTCGATGCTACTAATCGATTATAAAATAAATGTCGCCGACATCGCTAACTATAAATAAAATTGTCAAACTTTAATTTTATTACCAAATCCAAGTGCAAAGAGCATAAAAGTAGTGATGAACGTTGAAAACATGGAAGGATTCCGTGTCTTGTTGATACTTTTACCGCCATGATTAAATATGGGGTCAGACTAAAACCAGGAAACGGTGATATTGCAAGGTTTTACTATACAAAGGAAAACATAATTAGTCTAGTCAATCTTTAAACGTAAATAATTTAATTTTACTTGTAACACACCATTTGATTGGATAAAAGATTTTATCCATTTTTGATAACATAACTTGCCTACGTCACAATGAGTTACGTCAAAAAAACGTATTACTCCGCTTGACGTTACTTTAAAAATTGAATCATGATGAATTCTGGGGAGAAAATTATCTTATTGTCTGCACTGAAATTAAATTATAAGGAATGAAGCTTATTTCGAGTTTTATTATACGAAATAACAAAACTTGGGGCAGTTAACGCTTTTTTATAAACCGTTTCGCGGTTTATAAAGCGTAAACTGCCACAAGTTATGTTATATCGTATAATATAACTTGAAATAAGCTTCATTCCTTAATTATTATCATAAATAGAAGTCTAACTTCTGGTTAATTACTTTTAAGACTTGCAATTTTATTATTCTAACTAATTAAAACTAATTTTAAGAAAAATATACATGTATTAGATGAAAGGTGGGACTAATATCAGTAAAATACCCATTGCATGGACTTTATAAAAAAAATAAAATAAATTCCCATTCTGTTTCAATAGTCTTATATAGTCCTATATTGTGTAAAGTAAACAAAATATTATTTTACACTTTTTATAAAAGAAAGTTCAATTAACATTTTTGAATATTTTATATAAGTAAATGTTTTTTTGTAAAAGTCTGACAGAAATCTGAATAATTTTTTACTTTTCTATATTAATTTTATTAAAGTTCAAAATTTCGATTATAATCGATTATTAATCGATTATGCACAGCCGATTATTACCGATAATCGATTCTGATTTTTTTCCGATTCCCCATCACTACCATTTTATCAAATATTGCGACAGTACGCCGTTCTTTCATTTATTCATAAACATACAGACTTGGAGTACAACTTTCAGCTTGTTTATCCAAATTTATTTTAGGAAAGTTAAATGCCCTTTGATCAGTTTGTCAGTCCCCCTCCACCAACTTGATACATACAACATCCTTTTCCAGGGGGGGGGGGGGTGTAATGCTTAATATAACAAACAATTGTGGTCACCCACTTTCAGTGTATTTGTGGGTGAGATGTCTTTTTTTTATGGCATATTGTGTCAAATATGAGCATCCTATCACATGTCATTCAGAAGTTATCACGAAGTTGATAATAATTTTTTATTTGGGTAAATCATCAAGATCAAGGGGTCAGAAATCATAGCATGCTTGAAAATTTCTTTTCACAGGTTATGACCATGTCAAATACGAAAGCCCTTTCTCTTCTCACTGAAAAGTTATTTGGACAATTAACTTTTTTGAAAATAGGTTAAACTTCAAGGTCAGGAGATCAAAAGTCATAGTGTATTTAGAAAGGTCTTGTCAAGAGCATTACAGAGATTTAATATGAAAACTCTATCTCTTCTCGTTCAAAAGTCATGACCAAGGCTAAAGTTTTTGAAAAGTAGGTCAAACTTCAAGGTCAAGGTCTCGAGGTCAAAAATCATAGTGTATTAATAAAGGTCTTGGCACAGGTAATACACTTGTTTAATATGAAAACCCTATCTCTTCTCATTCAAAATTTATGGCCAATTCAAAGTAATGTTTAAAGTTTTTAAGTGGGTCAAGGTCATGGGGTCAAACATCATAGTTTACTAAGAAAGGTCTTGTCACAGGAAATATACTTGTATAATATGAAATCCCTATCTCTTCTCATTCAAAAGATATGACCAAGGTTAAAGTTTTTAAAAAGTAGGTCAAACATCAAGGTCACGAGGTCAAAAATCATAGTGTTTTTAGAAAGGCGTTGTCACAGGTAATAAACACCTTTAATATGAAAGCCTTATCTCTATACATTCAAAAGTTATGGCCAATGCAAAGTTATGTTTATTTTTAAGTAGGTCAAACTTCAAGGTCATGGGGCAAAAATCATAGTGTAACCCTAACCCTAACTCTGTCTTGTCACAGGTAATATACATACATGTGTATGTAATATGAAAGCCGTATCTCTTCTCATTCAAAAGATATGACCGAGTTTAATTTTTTTTTGACGGACGGACAAACGAATGAGATTTAATTAATGTCTCCTCGCTTTCGCGAAAGCGGGGAACAAAAAATGGTGGAATAGAATTGCCCGAATTTTTTCATACATAATCTTAGAGCGGCCTCCAACCCTCCATCTCTGTGCACGTATTAAAATTACAACGGTGAAAGTTCTCGACCTGGAATTAGCTATCATTGATTTATCTTGGGCATTATCTCTAAAGCATGTACATAACTTGCATTAGGTGCTTTACTAATTTTCAAAAACTCCAGTACTTTTACTTTATCTTCTAAGAAATTTCATTTTAAAAAATCATTACGTAATTCTTAAAAATAGTAACGTATAACATATAAATAACAACAAAATACCCATCCGCTATTTTGGGGTGCACAGTACGCAAGGGGAAGACTATAGGCATTACCATTTCAAACACCATGACTTTGGAACTGAGACCTAGTGAGATCTATTTTTCCCAGGCCACAATTAAGGACCATTTTAGGAGGGGCGTACGTACTATATACGGAACTCTGCAAGAATGTATGGAAGACATAAATGTTGTATAGATTATTCCCACTATAACTGTGTGTAAGAGAGACGGGAAATGGTTCACACTGGACAACAGGCGACTGTGGGTATTTAGACAATTGGAGTCTAAGGGAAGACTGTATAAGATCTCCGTGTATCAGTCTGATTCCATCCCTGACTGCAAGTACAACACCCAGAACGGGGGGACATCTGTCGAAATACTGAAATGGTGACAGTCGTCCATGTGAAGGACATTTTTCTGGCCCTTTTGGCGATTTCTTTTTCAATAGAATTTTATGACTTTTATCCACCTTTTTAAACTTAAAAAACAGGAAATCCTTAATTAAGGTACTTAGTACAAAGAAGAGGATGCTTACTGGAAATTCCGAAGAGTGTTTTCACGTGTGCAGTGATAAGAACTAATTACTTTAAGTTTTGTTAATATTGTTCCTTGTTATTTGTGATAAATGTGAAATGTTAATTGCGTTGTCATGTTTACAATGTGCGATATTTCTTGTCTCATACTTTGTTGTGACATGTTGAGGAAATTCGAACTGGTATTGATGCATGATTACTGTATAAATGCATATTACGTTTATTAGTTTCGATGTTAATCATATTCATTTTTACATACTTAATTACCTCTATTCATATGATTACGTCTATTATTGTGGAAAACTACAACTTGTATCCAAAACTGTGAAGAAAGATGTTTTGACTTTACCGGGAAATCACATGTTTTCATACTGCAATCCCGATCCCGATCGAACATGATTTGTATAAAGAATTTCGTATTTATTCTATACTTTGACTCGAGTACTGTTTACTTGTAGTAATGTTATGTATTTAAAATAAATATTATCGTATTTTTATTACCGTTTTAATGATACAAGTTGTGCATTGTAAATATGTAGGTATTGCTATGACCTAGTTACCTAGATACGTTTGTATAACATACGGGTTCTTGTGCTAGATAGAGATACGGCAGCCGTTAAGGGTGACAATCTATTATTGTTGAAAGGTATTTTTTATTAGTTTTTAAGTACTTAAATGATATTGTAATATTATAGAAAGGATTTTTAACGAATGTTATAGTGAATAGGGATTTTTATTACATTGTTCAATATTTTTTAAAGGAAAATATCTAAATTTAAACCTGAAAATATTATATTTCATATTTTATATTCTAAATAAATAGTTCATATTAATTGATATAATATTTGTGTCTTTTATAACGTTTTTGAATTTAAATAACAAATTCAGCAAACGCAATAATTGGTGGCAGCGGTTAAAAATTGAAAATTTAAATAATTTTTTGTATTTATTTTATTGTTTTTTGAAAAAAAAAGTATTGTTTGAAAAAATTCACTTAGGAAAATGATGTTAAGAAATAGAAAATTAGGTTCTCCTAGTTTTAAAGTGGGGGAAAGTAGGGATGTAGAGTTTGTGAATCAAGGTGTTCAATCATCTTCTGTGGTGGAAAATGTGTGTTCCCCAGTGCACAGCCCAAGGAGGATTCCAAGCATGATGGGCATTGACAATGAAGAATGCAGGAATGAAAATCAAGGTGAGGTAGAGAGTCTGAGACGCAAAGTAGGAGAATTGGAGGAAGCATTGAAGATAGCCAGCAGTAAACAGTCAAGTCAGAATGGTTTGTATCCCAATCTAGGTCGTTACACTCATCCTCCAGGCTATAGTGGATATTCTCAAGGACACAGTGGTTATGCCCAAAATGCTACATATCCATCAAGTGTAATCCAGCCAAACCAGGGAAATTATCAAATGCGATGGACCCCTCAAACCACCAATAATCGTCCAGGTTGGAGTACTTATCCTCAGCCTAGCTGGCCTATTCCCAATGAAAGTGGAAGTACAAACTCCAACATGAGTGGATGCGAGGAACCAAAACCAAGACTCCCAATATTTAATGGGAAGGGAGACTGGAAGTCTTTCCTGCTGCAGTTTGAGATGCTGGCAGACAGATATAAATGGACAATTGAGAGGAGGAGGGAAGAAATCATCTTCTGCTTAAAGGACGAAGCTCTAACCTTCGTAACACAACTTTCTCATGAAGTCCGATCAGAATGGTTGTATCTAATAGAATCGATGAACAGGAGATTTGGTGACCATACACTACCGGAAACGCATAGAAGAGAACTTCAGCAAATCAGGAAGACGGCTGGTGAATCCTTCCAAGAGTACTCTACTCGGATTGAAGCTAAGATGAGCAAAGCATACCCTGGAATGCAAAATACTGAAATTTATAAAAGTTTAAGCATCGAGCACATGCTAAATGGAATCAACGATCAATCTATTGCATATGATGTCTTAACTAAACGTCCACAAACCTTACAGGAGGCTGTAAATCTGCTCTCTTGGCATTTCTCATGCAAAAATGGTATTAGAGCTAAACAACATCTCAGACAAATAGCTGTGGAGGAAGAATATAATACTCCAGAAGTCAAAAGAGTTGGCAATAAACCGTTCATCACAGAGGACAGGCTGTGCCAATTTGGACGGGAATTAACAGAATCCATCACCAGCACCATGCGTGATATACAAAAAGACATGAAGAACTATGTTGACCAAAAAACAACAAACAGTTTATCCAAACAACCCTTTGTATGTTATGGCTGTGGTGAGGAAGGGCACACCAGGAAAACATGTCCCTTGACAAAGGATAAAAAAGAATTCAAGTCAACCACGAAGAAGGTGAACAATTATCAGACACAGACGAAGGGTGGATCTAACCAAGCGAGGTCATTTCCTCACCCTACATGTACAGAAGAAAATAAAAAATCTTTAAACTAGAAGGGGCTGAGGTTGTCGGCCAAACATCAGCCCTACTAGGAAAAGTGGAAATGAGTAAAATGCAGAAAAACCCCATTATCAATCAAAAGGAGAAGGAATCCACGGTGATCAAAGCAAATCCACAAACCACGATGGAAGGAAGTTTTGAACAGGTGAAGGAACCTTGTATACTTAATACTGCACCAGAGGAAAGTGAGGTTGTCATTGATAGGGTACATGCCGTAACTATCCGAGCTCCCGTTACCATTGAGGGCATTAGGATGAATGCTGTGGTAGACACTGGAGCAGAGGTGACAGTGATTAGTGAGAGAAGGTTTCATGAAATTCCTGTTGAGAAACGTCCGCAGTTGCGACAAGCTCCAAGAAGCTTAGTGGTAGCAGAGGCGGGTAGGAAAATGAGGACAAGTGGAATAACGGAAGTCAAAATGGAAATAGGAGAGGAAAACTATGCATGGGAAATGTATGTGGCTCCAATAGCAGATGACCTATTACTTGGTTGCGACTTCCTAGATCAACATGATGTAACCATTAATACGCGACGTGGTTTGGAAATTCAAGGCAAGTGGGTGGAATGTTATGTGGATCGCAAACAGGAAGTTTCAAGGTTACATGTTGATGAGACCATCACCATACCCCCTTCTTCTGAGGCATTGGTAATTGGAAAAAGTGAAAATCCTGAGTTGATTGACACCTGTTTTTCTGCAATAGAACCAGTGTTTGAAGATTCACAAGAGGTAATTGTGGCCCGCTGTCTAGTCAACCCTTTCAGGTCAAAGATTCCAGTGAGAGTTGTTAACACCTCCAAATTTCCTATAAAACTGAAGAAAAACCAACTTTTAGGAGAATTACATCCAGTTCAAGAATGTACCGAGATCCTAGATTCTTGTGGATACCCCTTAACGCCTGATATGGTGAAGCATAAGTGCAATAAATTGCATGAGCTGACAGTGGATGGCAATAGTGAACACCCAAGAATTCCAACCGACTGGAATGATACGGAAAATACAGTGCTACGGTTGCTGCGGAGCAAGGCCGATGTTCCTCAGCTGCCCGAGTATTTGAAAGACTTGTATGAAAAAAGTTGTGGGAAAATTCATTGCAGTGAAGACAAGATCAAACTGGCACAGATACTGTTAACTAACAAGGACGCTTTCGCTCAAAACAAAACAGATGTTGGTACCTGTTCTGTCATTACTCATAAGATAGATACGGCAGGATCAGCTCCCATCAGACAACCACTTAGAAGGACTCCTCAAGGATTTGAGGCAGAGGAAGAAACCTATTTAAAAGAACAGCTACGTAATGGAATTATTAAACCTTCCAAATCTGCTTGGGCCTCACCAGTGGTATTAGTTCGCGAAAAAGATGGAACAGTCCGCTGGTGCATTGACTACAGAAAACTCAATGACTGCACCCGTAAAGATGCCTATCCTCTACCACGTATTGACATGTGTCTAGATTGTCTAGCAGGTGCCTCAATCTTTTCTACAATGGACCTACAAAGTGGATATTGGCAGATTGTCCTGGAGGAAAAAGACAGAGAAAAATCAGCTTTTATCACAAAATACGGACTCTTTGAATATACAAAGATGCCTTTTGGTCTATGTTCAGCACCAAGTACTTTCCAAAGATGCATGGAATTAATCTTCAGAGGAATGCAGTGGAAACACCTATTGATATATCTGGATGACATCATTATCTTTAGCCAGAATATGGAAGATCATTTTAAACAGTTGAATGAGGTTCTTCAAAGACTCCAAGCTGCAGGTCTTAAACTAAAACCTTCGAAGTGCGAACTTTTCCAGTCAGAAGTACTATACCTAGGACATATTGTCGGGAAAGAGGGCATTAAACCAAACCCCAAGATTACGGAATCCATTAAAAATTGGAAGATTCCACAAAATGTGAAACAAATACAACAGTTTCTTGGCCTCTGCAATTATTACCGACAGTTCCTATATAAATTCAGTGATATAGCAGCACCACTCAGCAGCTTAACACCGAAGGATAAGAAATTGATATGGTCGTCAGAATGTGAAGAAGCCTTCCATACTCTGAAAGCAGCATTATGTGATGCTCCAGTATTACCATACCCATCTTCTACGGAAACTTTTGTATTAGACACAGATGCTTCGGATAATGGGATTGGAGCAGTACTGTCGCAAATGAAAGAAGGCAAAGAAAAAGTTATAGCTTATGCCTCAAAGAAACTCGATAAACATCAAAAACGCTATAATGTAACACGACGAGAGTTACTAGCAGTGGTTACCTTCATCAACCAGTTTCGACATTATTTACTTGGAAGGAAGTTTCTCCTGAGAACTGACCATAGTTCTTTGAGATGGATTTTCAACTTTAAGGACCCCCAAGGACAATTAGCTCGCTGGTTGGAGGTTTTATCACAGTATCACTTTAAAATAGAACATCGAGAAGGCAAGAAACACCTGAATGCAGATTCGTTGTCTCGACTTCCAGAAAAATGCTCTCATGATGACACAGAACCACAGTGTATGGAATGTGAAAACTCGAATGAACAATGGCAGGACTTCAAGGAAAACATTGATAATGTGACTGACCTCAGCAAAAATGGAAATTCTCTCAGTACAAGAGTTATCAATCTGAACCAAACGTGCAACTGGATGCAGCAGTTTACACCAACAGAAATGATAGACTTTCAGAAACAAGATTCAGATCTAAAGATTCTTCATCAGTGGTTAGAACAAAAGAAACTACCATCTCGGGATGAAGTATCTCAATTTAGCCCAGCTGTTCGGAACTTTTGGCTGAACTGGAGATCTATTACTGCGCAGGAAGGAATTCTTTACAGAAAATTAGTTGTTACAGATCAAAGAGAGGTTCAACAACTCTTAGTTCCAAGAGTGCTAAGGCAAAGTATCCTTCAAATGTGCCATGATGACCTATTCTCCGCCCACCAAGGTGTAAATAAAACAATTCAGAAAGTACAGAACTATTTCTACTGGTACAGGATGGGAGAGGACATAAAAAGCCATGTCAGACAATGTCCAGCTTACAGTAGATGGAAGAAACTCAACAAGACCCCAAGGGCAAAATTATGCGATTATCGCGTTGGCTATCCCTTCGATAGGATAGGCATAGATGTGATAGGACCTTTACCCAGATCGAAAAAACAGAACAAATTCATACTCGTTATAGGAGACCACTTCACAAGATGGATGGAAGCTTACCCTATTCCAAACCAAAATGCAGAAACTGTTGCCTCAAAATTAGTACATGAATTTATTGTACGCTATGGAACTCCATTGGAAATCCATACGGATCAAGGATCTAATTTTGAGAGTGATCTGTTTAAAGAAGTCTGTTCCCTTCTCCAAATCAAAAAGACTAGATCAACCCCATACAGACCCAGTTCTAATGGCCTGATTGAAAGGTTCAATCAAA
Source organism: Saccostrea cuccullata (assembly GCF_032062105.1). Classification (NCBI taxonomy): domain Eukaryota; kingdom Metazoa; phylum Mollusca; class Bivalvia; order Ostreida; family Ostreidae; genus Saccostrea; species Saccostrea cuccullata. Next base: position 1,356,102 of record NW_026917991.1, on the reverse strand, counting down.
CTTTAGGGAAGATGATAAAAAGCTTTATCGAAACTAACATTCATGAATGGGATAAATATCTCAGCATTCTGATGGCAGCATACAGAAGCACACCTCATCCAAGTACTGGATATTCCCCAAACATGCTAATGTTTGGTAGGGAGGTCAATACTCCGATCAGTATCCTATATCCCTTGCCTAATGACCATGACAAAAACACAGCCGACCAGTATGCTGAAAACCTGAGAGAGAAGATGGAGCAACTTTATCATGTAGCCCGGAAAAATTTACAAAGTCAAGCAGAGAGGCAAAAGAGAGACTATGACACTCGCATCAGTGAGAATACCATGCCGGTTGGAAGCCTTGTGTATAAATTGAAACCAAATCACAAGAAATTTGAATCCCCATGGGCCGGCCCCTATCTGATAACGGAAAAATTTGGTCCAGTGGTCTACAAAATAAGAAATAAACATAAAACAGAGGTCATACATCATGACAGACTTAAGCCGTTTGTGTGCGCTGAAACACCCAGCTGGGTTGAAAAGGTAAAAGATGAAATGAAGTAAATAAGCTACATATCCACTATGACTATGTGTGAGGATTTTTTTATGTAGTTTATGATGTTTGTACACTACGAATGTAGATTTTTAAAAAAAAAAAAAAAAAAAAAATACTTTTTTATCCTACAATGAGCTAGAGTCTAGCTGTCACATAACATGAGATAGATTTTTTATATATGTTTTTGTTCACATTTCGAGGACAAAATGTAGTCCAAGCGGGGGAAAGTGTGATAAATGTGAAATGTTAATTGCGTTGTCATGTTTACAATGTGCGATATTTCTTGTCTCATACTTTGTTGTGACATGTTGAGGAAATTCGAACTGGTATTGATGCATGATTACTGTATAAATGCATATTACGTTTATTAGTTTCGATGTTAATCATATTCATTTTTACATACTTAATTACCTCTATTCATATGATTACGTCTATTATTGTGGAAAACTACAACTTGTATCCAAAACTGTGAAGAAAGATGTTTTGACTTTACCGGGAAATCACATGTTTTCATACTGCAATCCCGATCCCGATCGAACATGATTTGTATAAAGAATTTCGTATTTATTCTATACTTTGACTCGAGTACTGTTTACTTGTAGTAATGTTATGTATTTAAAATAAATATTATCGTATTTTTATTACCGTTTTAATGATACAAGTTGTGCATTGTAAATATGTAGGTATTGCTATGACCTAGTTACCTAGATACGTTTGTATAACATACGGGTTCTTGTGCTAGATAGAGATACGGCAGCCGTTAAGGGTGACAATCTATTATTGTTGAAAGGTATTTTTTATTAGTTTTTAAGTACTTAAATGATATTGTAATATTATAGAAAGGATTTTTAACGAATGTTATAGTGAATAAGGATTTTTATTACATTGTTCAATATTTTTTAAAGGAAAATATCTAAATTTAAACCTGAAAATATTATATTTCATATTTTATGTTCTAAATAAATAGTTCATATTAATTGATATAATATTTGTGTCTTTTATAACGTTTTTGAATTTAAATAACAAATTCAGCAAACGCAGTTTCGATGTTAATCATATTCATTTTTACATACTTAATTACCTCTATTCATATGATTACGTCTATTATTGTGGAAAACTACAACTTGTATCCAAAACTGTGAAGAAAGATGTTTTGACTTTACCGGGAAATCACATGTTTTCATACTGCAATCCCGATCCCGATCGAACATGATTTGTATTTATCCACCTTTTTAAACTTAAAAAACAGGAAATCCTTAATTAAGGTACTTAGTACAAAGAAGAGGATGCTTACTGGAAATTCCGAAGAGTGTTTTCACGTGTGCAGTGATAAGAACTAATTACTTTAAGTTTTGTTAATATTGTTCCTTGTTATTTAATTAACACATACAAGTATTTTAGTTGCATTGCACATGAAAAGTTAAAATATTGTTTCATATCTCTCTTATTACTATCGGAAAGTCTACATGTATATGTTTGTGTGAGCTCTATGATTTATATTTATTTATTTATTTTAAGTTGTTGAAATATATAAATTGTTTTACCCCTATCCACTTGCTATTCGGTTATTCTTTCTGTATGTAATGTATTTAACACAGATTACATGTAAGTCAGTGTTAGTTTACTTCCTCCTTGTCAATTATTTTATTCTACATGTATATTAATTGAAGAAGTATACAACTATACATCAACCATTTTCAGTACAATTTTAGTAAATACCGGTATTGATCCTTCAACATAATATCGAAAATTTTAAGCGTCGTGTTCAGATTTAAGGTCAAGTGAAATATTCCTCTGCTCCAAAATTCGATGATTTTTTTTATTCCCAGCATTAATTTTCAACAACCATTAGATTCGAATGGAAAATGTGTTAAGTATGAAGCTTTGCTTACTTTTTCAGAAATGAATATTATGTCTATCAATCATGGTGTGAAGAAAATATTTTATGGTAAATTAATAGAAAGATCAGTAATATTATACCTCACAATTAAATATCGTATTGTTTTCTGTGCTTGTAAAATGACATGCATTCATTTACAAGAGTTATCTTTTCATTATCGTTCTTGAAAATATTTTTTTGGTAAAATTTTTTTTAATTAATCAATTTTTAAAAGTCTGCAACTAAAATTTCTTAAACAATTAAAAACATTATACGTTAAAATTTAAGAATTTTCAATTTTTACACTTTAAAGCAGATAAATATAAATGTTTTAGGTAAACTATTATAAGTAATTTTTTAAAATGTTTGCGATAGAAAATAAAACTCCAAAAAAATTAAAGTCGAAATTGTTAATTGACAATATCTATGTAGTTTTTGAAGGTCAATTCCAAGACCATAAAGTAAGAATAAGAATTAACAGTTAAATAAACACTTCAACAAAGAAATGAAAATCATTTTTCACATTAAATTGCATATTTTCAAATAAGTACAATAATTATATTAAAAAAAACCGCATGATGTTAAAAATCAAAAACTTGACATAAGTCTGTTGCGGCCAGGTCTTCCAACAATCTGATGGAATATGCATCCTGATATACAACAGACCTATTTTTTTGTATACAAGAAGTTGTAGTTTATGAAGCAGAGTCTATTTTAAAAACTTGAGAAGTAGAAAAGACTTGCTGTAGTCTGCAACTCGACACGTAGATATATCATATTTATCAATTAACATAGCTGCAAAACGTAATATATATTAGTCTGACTATAAATTCAAGAGGAAAATGACAAAGTTCGTGATGAGGCAGGTCGAAAAATTAGAGAGCTGAAAGAATCTTTAGATGATCGGGAGGATGAAATAGCAGAAATGCAGATACAGCACAAAAGATAAATTCGCGAAAAAATAAAGCAAATTGAAGAGCTCGAAAGAAATATTCAAAAAGCCGAAAAGGGTATATGTCTTCTTCAAGAAACCAACAAAGAACTTTTAAAGCATAAAACTGAACAAACTGGAGAGAGGGTAAAGGTAATGTCGGAGGTGGCGGAGTTAAAGAAGGAATTGAATGATGTCTACCCAAGTCTGACAATACAGAAATGCATGATGTCTACCAAAGTCTGACGTACAATACAGAAATGAATGATATGGAAAGCTCCAATGAATGATCTGAAGGAATCTAAACGAAAGAAAAGCATTAGTGATAGCAAAGTTGAAATGTTGGGAGCTGATTAATTGCAAATTCTGAAATTTACAGAGTGATTCAGCTACATTCTAAAGAAATATAAAAAGTTCGTACACAATATAAGAAAATTAAGTCACAAAATGATGATCTTAAAAGCGATATGAGCCAGCTTCTGGTAGAAATGAAAGAAATGCGAAAAGAAGTGAAAGTGTAGGAATTCCAAATGCCACGGGAAATTAAGAATGACAAATAATGTAATAGACACAAACGTATGCAAAAACGTATACTGAATACACAAGACCTATAAATTCAAAAGAGATTTAAAAATTATCATAATACCAAGAACAAACTATAATATTAATATATATTTTAAAAGATGTCATTGAAAGCCTTTCATTCCATTGTGAATATCTCATATCGTATAAAGAGGGAATGTCTTAGTTACAATTATATGTATTAAATTGTTGAGAGACGATTATGATATTGTTGGGACATTGCATGAAATACCAATAGAAATCGTATGGGTCGTCCGTATAGCTGTCTTGCTGTCAACATTTTCGTTTATTTTGTGCCACCATAACTTGAACAGTTTTTCAAGAAAAGTTTATAACTTTTTCCTGTAAAAGCAAGAAAAGCACATAGTGAGACGTTTCGATCATATCTTTTTGTCTGTCTTTAAATCTGTGTGTCTGTATGTATTTTTGAGACGCAATATTCAGTGACTCAATCTGTTTTCAACACATGTATTTTACTATTAGAAAAATACATTCTTGGGTGATATCACTTTGTGTGTGTGTATACTAAATGAAATATACGAAGACAAGATAACTATAATTTTATCTCTTCTGTTCTTTGTTTAAATCTTACTGATAAAATATATGGAGATAACGAACAAGCTCAAAAATCCATTAAACAATGCAAGTCAGGAGCAGCGCAAGGATAGGGACCTCTGGAGCATCTCTGGTGGGTCAGGCGCCATGTAAGAGTGAGTATCCCTTGCCGATCAGTCACGCCCAGCGTGTCCTCCTTGTAATAATTGGGAAACTAAATATTTAGGAAAATAAAACAAAGATTGCATATGATGTAACAGGTCTGACTAGAACTTCTTATTTTCAAGAAATCACTGTTTACTTTGTTGGGTACGGCATTCTATGATTTCGGAGGAAGTTCAAGTGCTTCAGTTTGTCATAATTGGGGGAGGGGGGGGGTTGACAAGTCAAGCAGTCTTGTCAAGCAGTCCTTTACGAAGCTGTTTACTTTTTAATTTATTCCTGGAATTTGGCCTTGGATCTTAGAAATTTTGCTTTGTTTTTCGCAAAACCTTTATGTTCGTCATGTTTGGTTCCTCAGGGTAAATGCCGTTTTCTTGAAGCGATACAGTATAGCAATGTTTTGAAAATCTTCACTAGTCAAGGGTTTCTGATACGCTTCTATAATCCTCAAAAATACTTGACCTACGGGGTAAGAAGAAGTTTGAATTTGGAAAACTCTTGGCTAGCTAATATGTGCATTGAAACAAGACTGCATAACAGTGTATTCCGAATTCATATTGTATGCTCCTATATGTCCAATGCTCTTAAGTGTCTATTGTATGGTCATCCTGCTTTTCATTTCATCTACCATTTTACACTGCATGCAAACCCACTTGCTTTCCGTTCTTTTCGGTCAAATTGCTCGTTTTCTTCACTTGACTTAGTGTCATAGCCTATCCCTAATTGTTTCCCTCTCACAATAATATTTGCATTATTGGCCTGTGAGACTTGGAAACCGGTCCTTCGGATGAGACCGTATAAACCGAGATCCCTTGCTCACCAAGTTCAGATGGAAAACTATCAAACCATTCCTATCCAAAGAAATCCAAATCTGCAGAAAACACAATCCCTTTATGTGAAAATGACAAAATTTTGAATGATCCAAAAGAAGCATGCAACACTTTTTGGAGCACAATTTATATTTATTTCACTTATTTAATATGTTTGCAATAGGAATAGATCGTCAAAACCCCAAAATAATCGCTGCACTGTAATTGTGGGTTATTTTTTTGTGGAGTTTTTGTTTTGGAGCGATTATTTTGGGGTTTTGACGATTTATTCCTATTGCAAACATGTTGAATAAGTGTAATAAATATAAATTGTGAAAAAAAATGTCATATAAGCCCCGGGGTTGAATATCGAAGGGGGGGGGTCCTGTCCACAAGTACCTGTGTTAACAATTGGTATTTTAGAATTATTATCCCTGAATAAAAGCACATTTGATATTTTTAAAAAAAAATTGATGATCTTTTAAATCTTTGTAACAAACATACGGGGTCGAGCTTCCGTTTACTTCTTAGCCCAGTAATCTTTGTTTTGTTGTTGCTATGCTAGAACACGTGATTCTTCAAATCAAATTTTGAGTTAAATACATGTAACAATGTTAATTTTCACTGCGGGGATCTGATGTAAGCCTCTAAATGGCAACATCACAGGCACAGGCAGCTATCAAAGGGAAAAGGGAAGTATGTTTTTTTTTTTTTTTACTTTATTTTAAAATTTTGAAAATATAACAAATGGTTTCCCCTATTTAATTTATTGAAATCAAGATCAATTTTGTCATATGTTTTAAAATGATTCGAGAATTAAAAAATATATATATTAGAATTTAGAGTAAAATTTGATTGATGTCTTAGGAATTAATGATAATTCCGATATACTGTACCTTCTTATGAGTGGAGAGAAGGGTGAAATTATATCAATAAAATAAATTAATACATTCACGATAAATCCTTATATATGTTTTGAATACGTTTGAATAGAAAGCACATTGTTTCTATTTTTCTGCAAAACAGTTTCTCTGTCAAAATGTATAAATACATTTAATTTTCCCTTATGGAAGTCAGTCCTGTGCAAAGTATGAGAAAGTCGTCCTTTTCATGATTCAGGATGAGTAAATGGTATTTTAAAACAGAAATACTCTGACAGAAAATATTGTGGTAAACTAGAGCTAATCAAATATGTATTATACATTCTCTTTTCCTCTTTGAGGTTTTTAACTTACTATGAATTTCAAATTTGTCCATTTTATTTTAGGTTTCATTTTAGGATGTTCAGTTTTAAATTTTTGCACGGCCATTTAACACTCGCTTACGAACGACTCTATGATTAATGTGTCTAAAATTATCCTAGCATCATCTTGAATTTTTATTTTTTATTTTTTTTTTTTTAATAATTTTGTAGGAACTTTAAGGCAATTCTTAGACTTGTCCCCTTATACTGCATTCGTTGAATCTGACATTGTAACGAAGCATATGACAAAATTTCCAATGAATTAGCGAAAAAATTATTTTGAATAGTATTTTTGCTTAATTATTATTGTCATTATTTATTAATGACTGGGTCATTATATTCAACTTGCAATTATTTTTAAGTAATTCTTCCTGTGAACAGCAATTTCAAGAGTCATTTTTTACTTTTAAGTCTTCTAAGGAGCCAATTAAATTTTGGTATTTTAAAAAGATTCTCTGAATGTTATCTTTTTTATCATGAAAACGACGGGTTTTTTTCATTGCTAAACACCTCAGATAGATAAAGCTTATTGTGATTTTAATTTCAAGACACATGGAAAATAGTATGAGGTATTAAGTGTTGCTTACTTTTCAGAAATGAATATCATGCCTAATCATGATATGAAGAAAAATAGAGGCAGTGAATAGAAAGATCAAAGTTTGTTTACTTTGATACCTGGAATATAATTGTCGTCATCATTAACTTTGGTAGGACTATTCATTGGATTGCTCTTAAAACGTCCTTGAAAAATTATCTGTCTTGTCAGAGGTCTAAAGAAAAAGCTTCGTAAATTGAAGATTCTGTTAATATGATCTTCCTGATTTATGCCTTGTTCACACGGTGAGTTTAATTCGCAGTAAATTAATGCGAAGTAAAGTAATGCGAATCAAATTAATGCGAATTAAATTGCGTTCACACGACAGCTAATGCGAAGTAAACTAATGCGAATTAAAATTTTACTTCTACAGTCAGTCGTCAGTAAGTCTATTATGACGTCATTTGTAAATCACGTCATGTATGCAGAGCCATCCATTTGATACATCATGTAGTGACTACAGGTATACATTAATTTCAGTGATTAGCATACTTTTCCTTAATTTTTGAACCAAATAAAGCACAAATACCTGTATCTAACCACCAACACGTGCCCTGTGACTTAATTCTGGCCTTACGCATGCGTCAAAATTTAATTCGAATTAGCTTCGCTTAGCGTTCACACGGAGCTAATGCGAAGTAATTTAATGCGCAGTAAACTAATTCGAATTAAACTAATTCGCATTAAATTCTCCGTGTGAACGCTAAGCAAAGCTAATTCGCAGTAACTTTACGTTTAATTCGAATTAAACTCTCCGTGTGAACAGGGCATTAGAACAGAACCCAAGCCATGCAATAAAATCAATGAATCAAATAGAAATATGTCTATTGGAGAAGCAAGCTATATATCCGCAAGGGGTACACAAGTAATGCAACATGCAAATTTGTATTAATCTAGGAAGTTTGATGAAAATAAATATTGAAGATATCCATTAAAACTGAGTTTAATATACAATAAATTGTATAGTCATAGGTCATTAGGAAGTTCAAAGTATCAGAAATGGACACAGTTGATAAATTCCTCCCAAATAATTAGGGATGTCAAAATTGTCAATAATTGATATTCGAATATTCGATAGGAGTATTCGAATATATTCGAATATTCGATAAAATAAATACATTTTGCATTATAGAATATATATTTTCACAGTCCAGTCAACCAGTATAGGTTTGATGTCATTATTTTGGAATAAAATTTCAAGTAGAGTTTTGTAAATGCAAAGTAATTATATTTTTAAAATTTTAATGAGTATATGAAGAGTAAATACATGTAAATCCAAAATGTAATAAAAAATTGTTTTTGAAAATTCAAAATATTCTTTAGTATGTTCCAGATTAATTGATCGTCTTACAATGTAGCAAAGCCTGCACTAATTACTCCTACAAATTCATACCACGCTAAAGAATTATCTACTGAAGAAAAATTAAATTCAATTAATTTTAGCTAATCAATTTCCTGATAATTATTTTAACGATATATACATAAACAAGGGATCAATGTGTTTTCTGTACAGCTGTGTTCTTAAACAATACAAACTGATTGCAAGTACTTTATATACCAATAATTAAATGATCAAAGAATAATTTATTCTAATAGATACACTCTTCACACTTTTAAAGTAATTCAACAGGAGTGTCTTTTAATTTCTTTTTTAATCAAATATTATTCCTAGTCCAATTTGGTTCAATTTCAAATAAAACTTGCAAGATTTTTTTTCTCTGTTAAATGCTTGTATACTTTACAACCGAATATTCGAATCATATATTTATATTCGAATGTTAACTCATCGAATGAATATTCGAATATCCGTTGACATCCCTACAAATAATGTACCATGCTGTATAATAATCCAACATAAAAGTTTCTTAGAAAAAAACGCATTTGAGAAAGATGAGATCAAAGGTCCAATTAAATGATGAAGTTGAATAGCTCTCCTCAATCTTCATGAAGATTGATAAATGTATCTGGACTTATTTGAGATTACACAGAACAAAAAATTAAGTCAAAATCAAAGGAAAAATCAAGGTCACAAGTGTTGATGAAATACCTTTCATCTTTATGTATAGCACATAAAATTTGACTAAAAACTTTCTTTACAGTTTAGCTAAACACAAATTGAAGTCAATGTCAGAGGAAAGGTCAAGATTAAAATGTTTCTTTTACCAACATGTATCTCATCGCTTTGTAGGGTTTGGAAATGGAGATACAAGGAATAGGTTATTCTGCTGGTCATTCCTCATCATCGGGATCAGCCAGTCCTCATTCTAGTGATTCAGAGGAAGACGCGAAGAAAGCCAATGATATCCAAAAAATGGAACACATCATATTTGCGCTACGTAGTAAAATTCGATTAGATGCTCAAAATTTTCAAGAGGAAAATGACAAAATTCGTGATGAGGCAAGCCGAAAAATCAAAGAGTTGAAAGAATCTTTAGATGATCGAGAGGATGAAATAGCAGAAATGCAGATACAGCACAAAAGAGAAATTCGCGAAAAAATAAAGCAAATTGAAGAGCTCGAAAGAAACATTCAAAAAGCCGAAAAGGGTATATCTCTTCTTCAAGAAACCAACAAAGAACTTTTAAAGCATAAAACTGAGCAATCTGGGGAGCGAGAAAAGGTAATGTCGGAGGTGGCAGAGCTAAAGAAGGAATTGCATGATGTCTACCAAAGTCTGGAACAAATGAAGAAAGAAATGAAAGATATGGAAAACTCCAATGAACAATCAAAAGACCTGAAGGAATCTAAACGAAAGAAAAGCATCAGTGATGGCAAAATCGAAATGTTGGGAGCTGATTTATTGAAAGCAAATTCTGAAATTAACAGACTGATTCAGCTACATTCTAAAGAAATACAAAAAGTTCGTACACAATATAAGAAAATTAAGTCACAAAATGATGGTCTTAAAAGCGATATAAGCGAGCTACTAGCAGAAATGAAAGAAATGCGCAAAGAAGTGAAAGAAGTCAAGGAATACCAAATGCCACGGGAAATAAAAAATGACAAATGAAATAATAGACACAAATGTATGAAAAACTCTCACTGAATATATACAGGACCTAAATTCTACGGAGCGTTAAAATCATCTTCATACCAAGAAAAGAATTTAATATATCATTTCAAATGTGTCATTGAAAACCATTCATTCCATTTTGAATATCTTACTAACATCTGAAGAACGGATGTATAAGGTACAGTCAAATGTATAAGTTGTTCCAGAGACGATTATGTAATATCGGAATTATTGCTAGGACCCCATATGGAATGCAGAATCTCGATAGAAATCGCATGGTTTGTCCGTGTAGCTGTTTTCTTGTCAGCACCATCGTTGTTCCAGCATAACTGAAACAGCTCTCCACGAAACGTTTCAATTTTTTTTTTCTGTAAAAGCAAGACAACTACAGATGTATGGATCATATCTCTTAATTCTCTTTGTCTGCCTGTAAATATTTTTTTTGCATGTATATATACCCGAGACATTATTTGTGACGTAATATTCAGTGACTCAATCTGTTTTCAACACATGTATTCAAAATTTTTAAAATAAAAAAAATACATTTATTAAAGTTGATGTAATATCACTGTTATTGTTTGACGTATGTAATACGAAAAAAAAGAATGTACTTTTATATATCATGTTACCTCAAATACAGTTCCTGCAGGTTTTCGACTTAGTTCTTTGAAATTTTATAAGAAATAATATACTAGATGAGAGGAAGACACCTATGCATTCCTGGGTCATATAATTTTCTCTGTAAATACCGAATGGAATATATGGAGATAACGAACAGTATTCAAGCTGAAAAGTCCACAAAAAATACAAAATTGGAGCTGGGCAAACACGGACCTCCAAAAAAAGAGTTGGGATCAGGTGCCATGGAGGTGTGAGAATCCCCTGCTTATCAGTCACACCAAAAGTGTACTCCTTGTCATGATCGGGTTTTAACGGACAAATCCGTCGACGATCCAGTGTGTATATAATGGCCTAACGATCATTTTGAAAAGCCTCAGTCAGCATTTGACTAAAATATTCTTGTTTCAGCAACCTGTATTAAATCAGCTGATACATATAAACCCCGTATGCAGGTGATGAATGTTTTTTTTTGTTGCATAAGTAAGGAAAGTTGATGATTGAAAAGTTAAAGTCATCACATTTATAACGCTTGGTTGCTAGATTTCTATTTAGGTCCTTTCAAGTAATATATCCAAATATGAAACAGATATGTCATACTCTATGGTATCTTATTTTGCAAGCTCACGGAGATTTTGTATTGACATTGAATGGAAATAAACATTGCGTCGTTGATATATATAAATGTCGAGTTGAAGGCAACAACAAGTGTTTTCTTCTTTTCACGCATAAGATCTGGGACAATTCTGGTTCACATGAATACAAATAAAAGTCTGCTAATAACGGGGCGAAATTGGTACCCATGGGAATTCCAATAGATTGCTGGAACACCTAAATGTATATTCTAATATATGGATATAACGAACAGTTTTCGAACTCAAAAGTCCATTAAAATACAAATCAAGAGTAGAGCAAACATGGATCTCTGATGGGATCAGGTAACTTGGAGGAGTGAGCATTCCCCTGCAGACCGGTCACACCAACCATGTGCTCCTTATCATGACCGGGGAACTTTACATTAAACAATATCAAACAAAATTTTCATGATTAGATATGATGTAACAGGTCTGACTATTGTTTATTTTTGTATTTTGATTAATATTTGAATAAAGAAATAATCATATCTTATGTGTCTTCATTAATATACATAAAATATGTCTCGGGTACATAATGTAAAACGTAAAGAAGACGAACAGTCATCGATTTCAAATAACTAAAATAAACACAAATTTGTTAAAAGGCCATAAAACACGGATCCTCGGAAGTTCCAGAGGTGGGATCAATTGCCTAGTCATCCCATGTTGACCGTTCACAACCGCCGTGAAGACCTAGGTATTGAACAGGTAAACTGAACATTCTGTAGTCACATTCTCAATAAAAACAGACTTTAGCAATTGGATTTTCGTCATATTTCTTACAAGGTCGTTATAACAACCAAAGAATTTAAGAAATGTTGGCTTCAAACGAGTTTAAAGTCCCTGTAACATCAACTTTTTTATCAGTAGCCTGTTTTGATTTTAAAATTGGCCGTATTCAAAGCACGCTCTTCATTATCGAATAAGTTGTAAGATGTAAACACCATACGTAGGCGATCGCAGGATATTACTCAAAAATAAGAAAAGTCGACGATGGAAAACTGACAACATCTTGTTTGTTATACAATTTACATGTATACTTGTTTTGGTTCTCATTTTTTCGTTTGTAATATTTCAAATACGAAGCAAATGTGGCATCAACGTCCCAAGCCACTGTCCGGAGTCCGCTTATATAGCTCTCTCCAGAATGGGAGAGGAGCGTACATTTTGGCCGTGGTTTGCGACGATGATGTGGCATACACTGCGATGTCTTCTATTTCAAGTACACTGGGATATATCAATTCGACATATAAATGGAAGTGCCCATCAGAATTCATAGTTTGTCGGAAGACGATATAAATGTTGTTAAGGACAGATGATACAAACAAAAAATGGATGCCTGGATCGATATATATATATTTTTTGACCTACTTACATTACAACTGATGGAAATGGTAAATTTCTACAATATAAAGAAATTGTAAACCTTCTGTGAAGTTCAAAAGTCTGCCCGTCTGAAACCATCCTTATTAATCTATACAAACATTTTTCACTTCAAATCACATTTTTGTGAAATTTTGAATAAAAAATTAAGTTTTTAATTTTGAGAGGAATTGTTCTCTAAAGTGTAAATCATGCATTTTGATGTTAAAAATGGCGATGCAAGTTCTTTGGGTCTGTTTTCTAGAAGTTCTCCTTTCCAGCAGTTAATAATACATGAACTCTGACACAGACAAACAAGAACAGCAAGAAGTCCATACCTGGGAGACAAAAACATGCACGAGTTTACTTTTGATCTCAGTCTCACTTTCACTAATAACTCGGAAAATTCCTATGGAAAAAGTGAGACTGAGATTAAAAGTGAGCTCGTCTAAGTTTTATGGCACCCAGACTAGGCACTGTGACTAGGTAAAAAGCAAAAAGTTTATAAGCAACAAGTTTATTATGAAAAAGCTTAAAGTGGTCCCAACCTACCCCTAAAGGGAGAGGGAGTATGATCTGAACAAAATTGAATCTACACCACCTAAGGATGCTAACATAGTTTTATATTTATCTGCGGCTTTTTCCCTTCAAATTTGAATTTTCGTTGTGGCTCCTCTATACATTGGGTTATGATTTGAACAAACTTGAATCTACATTTTAAGACCAACATACATCTATGATAACTCTTTTTCAAAGCATATATTACACTAAGGGCTTACACAGATTTGATTATCTCCATCATCAATAATGACAAACAGGTAATAGGCCAATTGAAATGTTCAGAATTATCGACACTGAAAGCATTCCATAGTTGCAGAAAAAAATCCTGATATTTTACGTGCTTCGGTTCACCTTAATTTGGAAATTGCTTATCAAGCCGGACAGTCCTGGGCCAATTGGTTCATTTTGTGATTTCTTTTTGGAGGCCTGATCATGAATCTGATAAGTTTTTGCAAAACCTTTTGATGTTCTAGATGGAATAGCAATGCATTAAAACAAGGCTGTTTGACCAAGTATCACAAGATATCATGTATGCTCCTATATATGTCTGATGCTCCTCCTTGTCTTTTGCATGGTCATCCAGCTTCTTTATTTTATTCCCCTGTACACTGCATTGAAACCGAAGGACTTCCTGCATTGTTCGATCAAATTTTCTCGCATTCTTCACTTGACTTAGTGTCTTACTATATAGCAGTTGTTGATTTTTTATAATTAAATAGAGAAGGAACATTCAGGAAATTTGAAATCGTAACATATTAAGATCAAAACGTACAACTTTTAAACTATTTATACCACTTATCCCCAAGGTAAATTCAAGTCTAGGCTTATTGACATAACATACGGCTGTTTTCTTTTTTAATACAAATGGTACACGTAAAACATCTTACATTGTCATAATCAAAATAATGTGGTTAAAATTTTTTGTTTGTACACACAATAACACGGCAGTTGATATAAAAGATGTTCTGATTGACAATTTTTGTTGTTGTTGGAATTCAGATTCTCTAACAGTCTGCCGGAATAACCACAGGTACAAATTGAGCCCCATTATTATAAGCAGAGCTATTTCTGTATCCATAGTAAACAGATATCATTGAAAAAAACTTATACATGAGAAGTTGAAAACACTTGCTATGGCGTTCATTCAGATATTTAGGTATATCGACGAAGTGTTATAAAATACAGATATTTACTTCTATCTATATGTCAACTCGATATATTCCTTTAAATAAAAGATCGCAAAGAGCCTGAAACATAGTTCCATTTTCAGATATATTCATAGAGAAAGATATATTGGTTATCGAATACAAACGTTTTTCTTTTCTTTTTTTTCTTTTTTTTTTTTTTTTTTTTTTTTTGTTCACGGTAGCTCAGTCTGTAGAGCGCTCGCTGCGTGATCGGGAGGTCAAGAGTTCGTATCTCGGCCGCGACTGACCCAGTCGATAAAATGCGTAGCAACTGTTCCTTCGCCATGCGCTAGGCACTTTGAAGTGAAAGTTGCGGGTCCTTCGGATGAGACCTTAAAAACCGAGGCCCCGTGTCAGCGGCAGGTGTTGGCACGATAAAGATCCCTCACTGATCAATGGAATGGGCCTGAGTGCCGAGTAAAGGTCAAAATTTGAAGCCCTTCACCGGCATACGGTGACGTCTCCATATGAGTGAAATATTCTCGAAAGGGACGTTAAACAATATACAATCAATCAATTTTTGTAAAGATGGTGAATTGACCTTTTATTGTCAACATCCCCAATTTCTAAAGCAAAATATCTTTTTCATCTGCATATGGGGTTTATGTCTCCCAGTTTATTCGATACGCAGGAGCTTGCTGTATATACGAACAATTTCTCTACAGAAAAAAGTTGATAAAACAGGAATATCAACAATCTCATCCAGTCATAATTTTGCAAATTAAACGGTCCTATCACCAGACCAGTTCAAATGCAGAAATATCCATGGAAATGAGCAGGCCTCAACGGTTCTTTGAGCGTTATAATTGATCATTATCTACATGTTTCATGTAAACGTGCGACAAACTGGATTCAATAAGTTCGATTTAACAATTTATAATGAGAATGAGTACGTCAGTAAATTAATGCCTCTTCATATGTGAAAATGTTGATTTGGATGGAAAGACGATAATGATAGATAAACGTCCCTTTGAAAATTGGTCACTCATTAGTAGATGCCACCACTTGCCGGTGGAAAGGCACAAATGTTGTCCTATACTTGGCACTCGGAGCCATTGAGCAGTGAGGCAAGAACTTACTGCGACACGGAACCTCGGTTTATACGGGCGACACATAGACGACAGACGACAATGATAAGCCATCAAGAAACCCCCTCACCTCAACAAATAATGAAAAGACTGGGAAATCAGAAAGTTGCAACAAGATGAGGGACAAAGCAACTGATTAGCAATCCCGGACCAAAAGAAAAACCAAATCAATTTACGTTAAACTTAAAGTAAGACTGAAAAGGAAAATTGTAACCATTTATGGTTAATACTGTTTTATGAAAGAAGCAACCATCATTTTTGAACTCCTTTAAAATTGATTGTAAATATTTCTTCCTTCCTTCCAATATTCTTATACAAATTACATTTGTCTCAATTCTGCATGAGACATGTCTTTGTCCTTTTTATCATAGGTACTTTTTATTTGCACTTTGTTCGTTTTCTTGTGGTGACGATTAGACCTATAATTTTCTGTAACTTATTTTCCTACTCTTCTTTTTAAGATAGAATTTTTTTAACATTCATTATTCCCAGAAACACACCGAGTCGAGCTTCGATTTACTTCCCGTTTCAATAAACTTTGTTTCGTTGTTGCTATGCTAGAAACACGTGATTCTTCAAATTTCATTTTGATTTTTAAAAAAATTAACAAGGTTATTTTCCTCGCAGTGGTCTGATGTTAGCGCTACCAACAAGATGTCAACGTCACGGTCTCGGACAGCAACTAGAGGGAAAAAAGAAGTATGTTATGCTTTTAAATTCTTTTGTTTAATAATAATTTTACACACGTCAATCTTAATTCATATTAACAAACTTAAATAACAAAATTATTTGAAAAAAACTCATAATCAGCTTTTTTGAAAAATAAAATATGCTTCATAGTTTTGGGAGTTTTGCACATATTTCTAATTGCTATTAACGTTGATTGACTGAGAATGACTTTCATAGATATGCAGTTATTGAAAGGGGGTGTGTGAATGAATTTGTGTGATTTTTTTTTTAAATATTCATGTTGGTATAATAAAAATACAACATTTTTATTTTGCTACAATGCAGTATTCACTGTCAACAGTTTTTGTTCGATTTGTCAAAATATACATTAATAAAACAATCATTGGTAGAAAATGCATATGCCTTCAACAGTATGGGATCAAATTGGACCCCCTTATAAGAAATAAGGTCTTTTGAAGTATTGCACGTTTTTCATCTGAGTTATGTGCAAATGTCTATAGTTTACACAAAAAAGAATTGTATGTTTTTGTGAAATTTGCAGGGTTTAGATATGGAGCTCAAAGGAAAGGGTTATCCTAGGGGTTACTCTTTATCTTCGGGGTCGGCTACGCCTTTTTCTAGTGATTCAGAAGATGACGTTGGGGAAACCACTGATAACCAAAAAATGGAGGACATCGTATTTGCTCTACGTACTAAAATACGATTAGATGCTCAAAAATTTCTGGAAGAAAATGAACAAATTCGTCATGACGCAAACCAAAAAATAAAAGAATTGAAAGAATCATTTCAAAATAAGGAGGATGAAATAGCAGAAATTCAGAAAAATCATAAAAGAGATATTCGCGAAAAAATCAAGCACATTGACGAGCTTGAAAAAAATATTCAAAAAGCCGAAGAAGGTATAACTGTTCTTCAAGAAACCAACAAAGAACTTCTGAAGAATAAAACTGAACAATCAGAGGAAAGAAAAAGAGGAATGGCGGAGGTGGTGAAGCTTAAGAAGGAATTGCATGATGTCTACCAAAACCTTGAACAAATGAAGAAAAATATGACTGATATGGAGAGCTCCTCTGAAAAGGCAAAGAGCGACCTGAAGGAATCCTTAACAAAGGAAAGCACAAGTGATAGCAGACTGGAAAAGTTGGAAGCGGATTTATTGAAAGCAAATTCTGAAATTAACAGACTGAATCAAATGCATGCTAAAGAAATACAAAAAGTTCGTGAACAGTATAAGAAAATAAAGTCCCAAAATGACGGTCTCAAAAGCGACATGGGACAGTTACTGGCAGAAATGAAAGAAATGCGCAAAGAAGTGAAAGAAGTCAAAGAATTCAAACTGCCACAGGGAAGTAGAAAATGACAATGAACATAACATTGGTCTACATGTAAACTTATGCAGTTCTAATTTCTCATTTAACAGAAAAAGAATTCTAAAGAGATTTCAAAATTATCGTCATACGAAGAAAAAGATTCAAATATAGCATTCGAAAGATATCAATTTAACCCATTCATCGCAATTTGAATCAATTTATGGACATACAAAGACGCACAATTGCATGAATTAATAAACCGTTTAAGGGACGATTATGTAATAACAGTCTAGCAAGAAATCCAAAACTATTATAAAATCATATTGTCTAGCTGCCTATCAGTCAACATTTTAAGAGCTTTCAAATTTTAAAATTTCTTTGAGAGCAAGGTACCTACATACCTACAGGAGGGAGATACCCTTTTAATTTGAAGGTCTGTCAAGACTTTTAATGTGGTTATTAACAGAGATGGTCTTCAACTTATATCATGTGCTCATCAGTACTTTATGAGTAAAGATGACACCAATATTTCTGAGGGGGTATACCACAGCCTATCTGACTGTTTTAGTAATTGTATATACATTTATGTTCGTTATGTTAAAAAGTTTAAGCATACGATTTTTTTTCTTCACCGAATTAGTTGGTTATTTGAAAAAGACCCATATAAATATTGTCATCATATAGTATCATCTCTATGTTGTATTAACGTCTATTTGTGCCTTTACATACTTATAATTCTCACTTTAACACACATTTGAGTGATGATATAATATATGTCACCTTCCTTATGAGCTTAATTGTGTTCTAAAATTACTGCTTCCTTTCTGATAGTGTCAATTTTCTGGTTATAATTATTCGAATATATTCTAAATAGACTGTCTATATATTTATGATACTGTTTTGATTTCCTTTTCATAAAACATGCACGATGTTCTTTACATAAAAAACATTATGAATTGTTCATTATGCATTGGATGACTCTTCCTGAACGTTCGGACGAAGTTTGATCAAATCTCCAAGCTTGGCCATTTTGTTGATGAACACGAAAAAATATTTAAAAAGTCAAAAATGATATTATTAACAAAGAATTTTTGAGCAATAAAGTGGAATAGTCTGTTGGAAAAGATTAACAGAGGAAATTGGAAGTTAAAAAGAGCTAAGCAATGTTTAACGAAGTCTTGAACAAATGCACCAGGAAGTGGGTGTCATGCATATGCCCATTGAACGACCAAAATGAATTAAATGACTATAGATCTATACAAGAGAAAAATGCCATAGAAATGTTTGTCTCAAAACGAATTGAGTCAGTTACTGGCATAAATGAAAGAAATGCGCAAAGAAGTGAAAGAAGGCAAAGAATTTACAATGTCAGAGGTGAACAAAAAAGTAGAAATGAATTAATGTGTAATAAAGTATTGGTCTAGTTGTAAAAATATGCAATTTAAAACACAGAATCTGAATTTTTAAAAGTATTTCATCTTCGTCTCAAGGAATAGAACGTTACATGGTATTCTATTCCACGGCACCGGAATGTTTTGGAGGTCTGTGTTTGCTCTGCCACCAATTTTGTATTGTTTGGTAAAGTTTTGAGCTTGAATATTGTTCTTTTACATATATTTCTTGCAAAATAAATCTCACTTAGCAGGAAATTAGCAAGGCTTCGACTTCAGTATTTTGTGTTTTCCCAGAAATAGCTCCCCCCTATGTTACAATTACTGACTGAAGAGAAAATGTCTTAATTGTTAATTTTTACAAAGTCTAGTCAAGTTTTAATTATTGCTTCTAAAAGATATACGTTTGTTTTTTTCCTGTTTTAACTGTAAGAAGCCACATGCAAGTCGTAGATTGTGCAAACCATGCATGTTTTGACCACTTGATCACCGTAAATATGAAATCTGTCGAATAGTTTCGAAGTGTTTGAGAATACTAGACGCATATGAAACTTGGACAAAGGACCAATACAAAGCTTAACTATTGGTACATTCCGTGGGATATTTTTTTTTTTTTTTTTTTTTTTTGAAAATACACATTACAAATACCGAAAAAAGACGTGACCTACATCTCTTCTGACTCCAAGGCGGTGAAAATCTACTCCCATTTACGTTTTAGCGACTCCCCGCGTTACCCGTTGTATACGGTGTTTATGATGAACGTGATAACTTGAACTGTTCAATCGTCAACGTCGCTTACTTATGGAGCAATATATAACCTTATCACCTGTGTATGGGGTTTATGTCAACTTTATGTAAGTTGATTCGATACAGTCTTTAAAAAAGCATGTTCTACGGACGAATAATTTCTGAAAATGAGAAATGTTATTGACAAACATGTTAATTGAATAAGAATATCTACAGTCTCGTTTAAGGTCATATTTTCTAAATTTCTATGGTCGACACAGTGACTTTGTCAATAAATACAATTTATCACCGGGTCAAATGCTGACTGGCAGTTTTCATAATAATTTTTAG
Organism: Saccostrea cuccullata; assembly: GCF_032062105.1. NCBI lineage: Eukaryota > Metazoa > Mollusca > Bivalvia > Ostreida > Ostreidae > Saccostrea > Saccostrea cuccullata. The sequence continues at coordinate 1,335,877 of NW_026917991.1, read as the reverse complement.
ACCATTATTTACACACTGAATTGCCGGCGGAATTTTCCGTTATTTCCCGATCATCACAAGAAGCACATGGCGGGTATGACCAGTTGGCAAGGGATGCTCACTCCTTCATGGCACCTGATGAAACCTCTGATGTTTTAGAGGTCTTTGTTCTTTTTCTGATTTGCATTGTCAGTGAATACACCATCACCATTGCAATAAAAAGATAAAGTAGTCTGAGATTATCAATAAAACTTATTTATGTAAACGATAAATATGGTTAGATACTATGTGAAAGAAATTCTTATTAATTTGTGTGGTAGAGGGTGGATTGTTTTAGTTGATTGTGCCATCATGCATGTCTTTTTATCTGCATGTAGATTCTCATGGAATATTTGAACGTGTTGAATTTAAAATATGTTCTTTTTGAGTTGTTTTACCGATTTGAATATCTTACAAGGTACAGGCTTGTATCCTATCTCGAAATTAAATAGGCATTTAAACCTTATCAAAATGTCAATTATTTCTAGCGTTGACCTTTTTTTGAAAGATATTTTCAAAGCGCATACAAGACAACCTTTTAAGAATGCGACACATACATTATTGTTGAATAAGTAATATGGATTTTTCGTTTATGCAAAAACATTGAATCGGAATAGGGTTCAAAAACTTTTTTTTGTTGCGAATACCTCTTCATTACACTTCCGGTAAAATGAAATCCGAGGAACTTGATCTAGATGAAATTTACTATTCACAGGAAACCATCAAAACTCACTTTAGACATGGAAAAACTATCTACGAAATTCTGGACAAATATCAGGAGAGTCCAAGTGAAATTTCGAGCTTGGGATCTATCGATGTATGCCGTATAGGAGAAAAGTGGTACTCCCTGAATAATAAAACTCTCTGGGTCTATAAAAATCTGAAGGAAAAAGGACTTGTGAATAAAATACCCATCAAAGTTGTTAGTTTTCTACCAGACCCAAAATTTACAACCCAAAACGGCGGAGAAAGCATTAGGATAGTGACTCCGCCATAGACGCAGAGGATGTGGAAGGGAAAGACATTTTTCACAAGGACGGGCGATAGATTCTACTGTAGTTTTATTAGTTTTCAACATGGATGTAAGATTTTTAAGGTACTCTTTAGTGTCCATTTGAATGGCTTTGAGGTCATTCTGCCAGATGTTCACCAGCTTTATTGACGTTCTCAATTTTGTATTTATTGAATAGACGCATGAATTTTTGTTAAATTCCATTACTTTATGTGCTAGATAAACATATTGAATTGGTTTAGGTATTTTCAGTAGATCTGAGAAAATTAATTTAAGGTGTGTTTGAAGTTTCAGAAATATAACCATCTGTTGTTTGCAATTCAAAATCCATGGGATTATGATTAGTTTTATTTTGTTTTAATTATAAAAAAGAAAGAAATTATAAGCTTTAATTTCAATATTCCGAATTAAGATTTTCAAATTATATCAAAAAATTGTGAAATAAGTGCTTTGATTTCTACATTTCAAATTACATGTATTTACATACATTTACATAGGAAATTCTTTAAATGTAGAACTTGTAAACCTTCTTTGCAAACCAGTAAGCTTTCTTTTATTTGAGTGTGCTTTAGTTTCCTTTGAAATTCTCTTTTATTTCTTTTTCATCATTTTTATCAGCAAGAATGAAAACAAATCATGGTGCCAAGTTCTACAGAAAAAAGCAGTAAGGTTTATCTCATATTTGTCAACTGTCGGAGAATTTGAATTGAAAATGACGTCAGCGATTTTTTTTCTTTTTTTAACTGGGCATTGTTTATGTGTCGCGTTTTAATTAAAGCATGGCGATTGTGTGTAAGATATGTTGATATTGTGCTCTCGCGCCATTTCTGTCCAAAGATTTTAATATGTATAAGACGGTATTTGAGGTTTCAATGTGACATCAATATAAATATCAATTAATTTTGCAATGCTTATTGCATTATAAGGAAATTATATTGGAAATATGTAGGAGTTATTTGAAATTTCTTAAAGGGAACAAATCAAGAAATTGTCAAATCATAATTTCTAGCCTATTTTACAATATCCAAAAGGTTTAAAGCAAACACGGACCTCTTAAAACATCAGGTGCCATGGAGATGGAATAAGATGCCGTGCAATGGAAGTTGAATTAGACGCCATGGAGGTCTAACCATCCCCTGTCGACCAGTAACACTTCGATATTTGTAAATCTAACGAGGTGTATTTTAATTTTATGATGCATGTCCGATTAGTCTGTTTTAAAGTGACATTTAAAACTTCACATCAAATCAATATGAAACCTTTAGTCATTCTTTTAAAACATTTTCCAAGAACACTAGTACTGAAGGATAGATAAGCTGTGGGTCCATTTGTACATTTCCTTGCAAACTAAAAAAAAATGTAATTTCTCAACTCATTTTTAAACTGAAACTCTGTTAGAACAGACAATAAATTTGTAAAAGCTGAATGGAAGTAAAATTTACGACTCATAAGCCACTAACAACCAAAGTTTTAAGATGGAATTACTATCGTTGAAGTGTGGGAAGGATGAACGGTAAATCAAAAGTATGCCTAATTGGAGGTATAAAGTATATCCTTAACGCTGGAATGCTGAGGTCTACAAAAATTTCATATCCCAGGGTATTTGAAGATTCTAATACGGTCGAATATATTCGAAAAATTGTAGAGAATGGATCAAGCACCGGGGCCCGGGCCAAAAGAGTAAGATGATTTCACTATTGATCTCAGTCTCACTTTTACAAATAAAATATAAAGTCGAAAAAATGAGACTGAAATTTAAAGTGAGTACTTCTAAGTTTCATGGTCCAAGAGGCCAGTGCCTAGTGGGACTAAGCATCTCCTGTCGACTGGTCCCATCAAATACAAAGTATATTCAATTTAATCCTAAACTACATGTACATCTTACGATTGGAATGAAATACGTCAGTCAAAAATCGACTCAAAACTAGCTTATATTCGCAAACGAAGCCATTATACCGCCCTTAGCATAAACGAGGTACTAGTGATTGAAATCTCTATTACCAACTGATGGTCAGAAGCCTGCCTTTCTTTAAAAAGTGATTGTAGTCGGAACATACCCTAATACCCCATTCATACGACAAAAATTTACTTATGTGTGCAAATTTACATATAAGTAAATATACACATGTAAGTAAAAGTTAATTTGCTAAGCGTTCAGACGAGATTTATGTGCTGTAAGTAAATCCTCATATTTTCATTATTAGGAGATGGACAGATTCACAATTGTGATTTTATATAGAAAAGGATTTCCTTATTGGGTATAAGAATAACTTTTAATAAATTCCTCAAAGCAAGGAATCATAAACTTAAAATTAATGACTTTTTAAAAGGAGAAAGAATTGTCAAGGAAAACTTAGTTTATCTTGATAAATTGGAAAATTTTGTTTCTTTGTATCATATTTCAATTTAGAACATTTAACATTTATAAACTACATTCCAAAATCTAACTTTTTATTCAATTGAAACAAAATGGCATTATTGTTGTCCTGTGCATTATTGATTTCTTATATAATGCTATATAAATTATACTTGTACAAAAACGCTTTATTTTATGTTTTACTTTAAAGATTTTAGAGTTATGTAAAGAAAAAGGTGACGCCATCTACTATGTCACGGCAGAAATAAGACGTTGTTGGGAAATCTACAGGCATCTTGCGAGGCCATTATAGAATATCTGCTTGAAAAAATAATTATTTTTTTTAAAAAAAAGGATGAAAAAAATTCAACACCTCAAAAATCTTTGAACAATATAAATATGTTGAAAAGAAATTAACACGAACCCCTGGATATTCATGATGAGATTAGGTGGCAAGGAGGTTATTTACAAATGCTTATTTTCACTACTTTATTGAAATTCCATGTGAATATAATCAAAAACTGAGAGATATGCATGATAAACGTCAGTCAGCATATTGCATGTTCCTACTGAATGATTTTCAAACAAAGTCAAAATTATATCAACATTCTTTAAAAGACACTATCATTGAAAAAAGGTTGTCTTTAAACAGGGCACTTGTTTGCGACCACAGCTATATCTTGTATGTTGTAATATCAACTTTTTTGTTCGAAAATTTATCTCGGATGGGATAATGGCTCCTTGTTTAAAAGTTTCGCTTTCTAGCCACCAAGTCGCCCGCGTCGCGCAGTGGTTAGAGCGTCTGCTATAGAGTCGTAAAGTAAGGAGTTGATCCATACGTCGTGGGTTCGAATTTGCTGGAAGAGGGACCGTATAAACCGAGGTCCCATGTCGCAGTAGGTGCTGGCATGAAAAAGATCCCTCCCTGCTCAATGGCCCTGAGTGCCGAATACAGGACAAAATTTGCAGCTCTCCACCGGCAAATGATGAGTGAAAAATTCTCGATAGGGACGTTAAACAATATGCAATCAATCAATCAATCTAGCCACCATGTTTACAGACTGATATTTTACGCACCAATGCATACACAATCGAAACAACACTTAAAATGGAAATTTATAAAATAAACAAAACAAAATACATACAGAAGTAAATTTGCTGCGTGTTCATATGACACAATTTACACACTTGAACTAATAATTTGCTACAAAGTGTATGCAAAGTTAATTTGCACCTAGTGCTGACAGGTGTAAATTTACTCAACTGTGCAGAATTTGCATATGAGTATTTCAGTTCATACGACAAAAATTGCACATGTGAGTAAATTTACTCATGTGTAAAATATACTGAGGTATGCAAATCATGTCGTATGAATGGGGTAAAATATCGAATAAGTTAGGAAATGTCATACCATATTAAGTTATTGTATGTGATCACATCATATGCAGGTTATTGGGGAACATACTTCATAAATGAAGCAAGGAATCATAAACTTAAAACCATTCCGTTGTCATGCAGTTTACTTATAAATTGGACTTTATCATCTTTAGTCAGTAAAATATCCAAAATCTACACGTTTTATTCAATAGATGCATTTTTCCTTAAATGTCTCAAAAACGCTAATTTTATGTTTTACTTTAAGGAGTTATCGTCCATGTCACGACCGGTTCACAGGCCTTTGGATCGCTTAAAAAATTTAGTGTGTAAAAAAAATTTCAACACCTCAATTTTTTTTTCTAAGCGATCTAAAGGCCTGTGGATCGGGTAAATAGAGAAATCTGTAGAAATTCCATGTGAATATAATCAACTGACAATATGCATGATAAACGTCAGTCAGCATATTCGACTGAATGATTTTCAAACAAAGTCATTATATCGAAAAAAGAATTTTGAAAAAAGGTTGTCTTTAAACGACTGTTATTACATGTATGTTGTAATATCAACTTATTTGTCAGTAGCTTGATCCAAAATACATGTGATTTTTGTATATAGTTATCTAAATAAGGTTATTTCTGGAAGAGGGTTGTATTTCGATATAACTAATTTTATCAGACGATAAAGATCGGGATTTTTAGAAACACAAATTTATCGCGTTTTCCAACTATTTCTCCTGGTGGCAGTAAGACGACAAGGGGTAAAGCCTTAGGGAAGCACAGCGTCCGACTAGATCCCTTATGACACCCAAACAGACATTCACCATCGGACGCTGGAATGTGCGAACAATATATCGAGGAGGAGCTTCAGCACAGATTGCGAAAGAAATGGAAGGAAACCAACTAGACATTCTGGGAATCAGTGAGTGCAGATGGACGGAAGCTGGGAAGACGAGACTGGCCTCAGACCAGACCGTCATATACAGCGGGGATAAAGAACTATATGAGGGAGGAGTTGCCATAATGATCAGCCAGCAGGCAATGAAAGCACTCATAGAATGGACATCCATCAGCAAGAGAATCATGACAGCACGATTCCATTCAAGCAACAGGATAGTGTCGTTGATCCAAGCATATGCGCCATATAATCAAAAGATAGAAGGGGAGAAAGACCAATTCTATCAGGAGTTACAAGGTCTTTGGATGGATGTAATAAGAACGACATTATTATTATCATCGGGGACCTCAACGCCAAGGTAGGGAGTGACAATGATGGCTATGAAGAACTATGGGTATCCATGGCCTGGGAACATAGAACGAGAAAGGAGATCGAAAGACTGTGTGAATTTAGGAAGATCAACGGACTTGTAATCACAAAAACATTGTTCCCCTTAAAGATAAACACAAAGCAACATGGGTGTCTGTTACTGGAACAGTGAAAACCCAGAATGACTATCTTCTCATTAGTGGACAGTGGAGATCTTCTGTTCTTGAACTGATGCCAACAGCGACCACTACCTGGTGAAGACCCGATTCAATCTACGGCTCGGCACACACAAGAATAAGATCAAGATGAAATCAAAATTGGATTATAATGTCTCAAAAACAACGAAGTAAAAGCAAAGTTCAATGACTGTGTGAGAAAGAAATTAGAGGAGCACAGGGAAAAGACTGAAGATGTCGGGAAATTGTGGGAACAGCAGAAGATGACATATGTGAATTCAGCAAAGGAAGGACTTGGCAACAGGAAAGGCAAAAGTACTAGTAAACCTTGGATCAGAGAAAACACCTGGAAATTGATAGATGGAAGGTAAGACATCAAGACAAAGATAGAGAGCACAAGATCAGAAAGAGTCAAGACTAGGTTGAAGGAAAATTACAGGGAGGTAGACAAAACAGTCAAGAAAAGTGCGAGAGAGGACAAGAGGAGATGGATGGCATAGAAAGCTGAGCGAGCACTAAAAGCAGCCGAGAACAGGAGGCAGAAAGAACTGCACAGCATAAGTAAAGAGCTGACAAGAAAGAGTAATAAACAAACAGCAGCGGTGAAGAGCAAAGATGGAGAGCTGCTGTAAAATAAAAAAGCGAGGCTTGCCAGATGGAGGGAACATTTTGAGGAAGTGCTCAACAGGGATACTCCAGAGTCACTATCACAAGATGAACCTGAAGAGGGCTAGACATCTCGGTTGAGTCACCCACTACAAAAGAATTAAGGACTGCACTGAAGACGCTTCGGAATGGGAAGGCCCCTGGAGCAGATCAAATAACTGCAGAGATGTTAAAGGCAGACCTTGATAAAAGCAGCCAGGAATTGAAGCGCACCTTTGACCAGATATGGAAGGAGGAAAAGGTGCCCAAAGAATGACCAGAGGACTGATCTGTAAAATCCCCAAGAGAGGCAACTAACAGGACTGCAGCTACTGGAGTCACATTGCTGTCCTTAGCTAGCAAAGCACTCAGCAGGATCATCATCAACAGAACCAACAGAATACAGGCTGGAGTTGACCGCACCCTTAGGAAAGAGCAGGCAAGGTTCCGGACAACCAGATCATCATCAGGAACATCCTGGAGCAAGTCAACGAGTGAAATGCTACACTGTCCATCCAATTTGTGGACTTTGAGAAAGCTTTCGACTCGGTGTACATAGACAGCCTTTGGGTCATCATGAAGAAAAATGGAATACCCATAAAACTGATTACGATGGCCAAAGCCTTGAATGACAATTTTCAGTGTTCAGTGATTGATGACAACGAGACCACAGACCCTTTTCCTGTGATGACTGGTGCCAAACAAGGATGCTGGATGTCAGGCTTCTTGTTACTACGAGCAACAGACCGTTAGAGAAAATAGATCAGGATTTAGACAGGACTTAACAACTATGATTGAAGACCTTGACTTGCGAACGACATTGCCCTACTGTCATCAGCAATGAACCATCTTCAGTCAAAGACAACAAAACTGGAAGAAAAAGTTGATTGAAGTTGAATGCCAAGAAGTGCCATGTGATGAAGATAAATAGCAAGAGTGAAATCAGCCTGGCAGTCGGAAACAGCGAAGCCGACGAGGTAGACAGCTTTACATACCTCGGCGCCAATGTCACCAAGCTTAAGGATAGAGGAGGAACTTCAGACATCAGGGAGAGGATAGCACTGTGTGGTGTATCCTTCAAGAGGCTAGCCAACATCTGGAACACTACAACCATCAGTAGAAAGATAAAAATCTCCCTCTTCAAGAGCCTGGTCCTCTCTGTATTGTTATACGGATGTGAGACTTTGAAGCTTACCAAGATAGAGGAAAAAAGATTGACATCTTCCAGACCAAGTGTCTCAAAAGAATTCTTAAGGTCAGATGGCAGCAGCATACTGCAGTATCCCAAACAAGACAGTTTTGGAGATGGAAGAAGCAGAAAGCATCAGTGAGGTGAGGAGAAGAAGATGGAATTGGATCGGCCATGTGCTTAGGAAGTATTCCATGGATGACTGTGTTGTGGCCATCGGGTGGACGCCTGAGGGGGAAGGGAAGCGAGGCCGTCCCAAGACAACATGACGGCGGATGGTGTAGGTGGAACAAAATAATGCAGGCTGGAACTCCGGGAACACGGCACGCTGTGCAGCCTCAGACCCGCCCCAGTGTAAAAGAAATGTTCAGGCCGTGTGTGCCTCCTGGCATGGTAAGAATTAAGGTTAAGGTAACCTTTACTTTTACGATTGACCTAATTTTTTTAAAAGTCAACTTCGGTGATAACTTCTGATTGACATACAAAAGAACGTTCATATTTGACACAATATGTCATAAAACATGACATCTCATCTACAAAGACACCGAAAACTACCTAACTACCTTTTCCTTGTTGCACCCGGAGGCCCATAGGGCAAGGACTAAGGATTTCCATTCTTTCTGTTCTTAGCTATCTTCTCCACCTCTCCCCAGGTTTAGATTTATTTCCTTTAGTTCCTTTTACACGGTTCGCCTCCCTGTTGATTTTGGTCGGCCTTTCCTCCTTTTCCCTTCTGGGGTCCATCTTAGTGCCACTCTTGTGATGTCTTATGTCCTATAGTTCCTTTCCCACCGTTTGCCTCCATGTTGTAGTTGGTCGGCCTTTCCTCCTTTTTCCCTTCTGGGGTCCATCTTAGTGCCACACTTGTGGTGTAATTTATTGGCTTTCTCAAGACATGGTCTATCCACCCCTATCTGTATTTTATTAGTAAGGTCCTCATGTCTGTTGTTTATTTGTTTGTTGTTTCGTACAAATTTTTGTTGGCAAAATATCCTAAAGATCTTTCTGAGGCATCTGTTATGAAAACTTGATAGCTTTTTGTGTCACTTTCTCTCATTCTCCAGCATTCAGCACCAGAGATTAAGACAGGTAGTACCCAACTTTTATACAGTTTGATCTTAGTGTGCCTGCTGATGCTGCTTGACTTCCATATATTTTTAAGCTTGATAAAGGATCCCCTGGCTTTACCTAATCTTGATATTATGTCCTTGTCATCTCCGCCACCTGATGTTACTACACTTCCTAGGTATGTAAAATATGCTGTATTTTTAACATCTTTTCCATTCAGTTGTATTTTGGGTGGGCTTTTTGTATTTAGGGACATTTCTTCTGTTTTCTTTCTGTTGGTGTTCAAACCGATTTTGCTGGCATTTATCTGTAAATTAGAAGGTTTTCTTTGCATTTGCGTTTCCAGATGAGATAATATAGCCAGGTCATCTGCATAATCTAATTCTTCTGGCTTGCTGAAAAAAGTCCACCTGATGCCAGTGTTTTCGTCACTAAGGAATGATCTCATTACCCAGTACACTGCTATGATGAACAATAGAGCTGTCTCACTCCTGATTTTACAAGAAAGCTTTTGTTTAAAGAAGTACCAATAGAGCATTTAAATTCTGCAAAAAAATGCTTTTATTAGGTCAACTAGTTTAGATGGTATACCGAAGTGCCTCAGGATTGTCCACAAGCTGTCTTTGTGAATGCTATAAAATGCTTTTTCAAAGTCTATGAAGTTTATGATGAGTTGTCTTTGCCATTCTGTGCATTGTTCTATTGTGTTTCCCAATATAAAAACTTGGTGACAGCAGCTCTTTCCTTTTCTGAAACCTGTCTGTTCTTTCCTTAACTTGCTGTCCACTGCTGTCTTAATTATGCATACAATTATTTTACTAAAGGCCTTGCTTGGAATAGAGAGTAAAGTAATACCTCTCCAGTTGTTACAGTTTGTGAGGTCTCCTTTCTTTGGTAGTTTGATGATGCTACCTTCAGGTCATGTTGCTGGTAACTTGTCATACTTCCATATCTTGCAGAAAAGAGGATGAAGGATACGGTATCTGCTGCAAGGATAATAGTTAGCTTTGAATAATAGTTGTCATTCCCAGGTAATTTATTATTCTTTGAACTTTTGATTGCTGTGACTATTTCCAACTTTGATGGTTCGTCTGTGTTGATTTCTAAGTCGATGCTTGCTTCGGGAATTTCTGCTCTGTTTCTTGGATCTGGGCTGTCCAGTGTCTCTTCAAAATGTTCCTTCCATCTTTGTTCTTGCTCTTTCTCAGATGTAATAATTAAGTCCTGCTTGTCTCTGACTGGCATACATGCATTTTTTGTCCAGTTAGCTTCTTGGTGATCTGATAAACATCACCCATTCTCTGTTCTGATGTTTTTTTCACCTTTTTTAGCCATATTTTCAATGAAGTTCCTGCGGTCCCTCTTTGTGGCCTTCTTTATATCTTTGTTACTGTCTGAGTATTGTTACCTTAATTTCTCTTTGATTCTTTCTGAATGTGTGTTACATAACTTGTTCTTTAGTTCTCGTCTGTCTGTCTGTCTAGCTGTCTCTCTCTCTCTCTTTCTCTCTCTCTACACGAAAGTATTTTAAGATTCGAGATAAGAGGAATAACTCCTCCATTCCACGACAATATGTCGAATAATTGCATTGAATAGTACTTAATTTAATTCTACTTTTTTTTAATTTTAGGTCGATATATGAACTGTTTATAAACATATATTTGTATAATTAGCACATGTACCGGTTGTTATAAAATATGAAATTTTTAATTTTTAGAAATTGAATCCTGATCATTTTTTTTTTTCAAAATGCAAATCAAAAGTCAAATCTAAAAATAATTTATATATTTATTTTGTTTCTTTGTTTGTTTTTTGGCCTTATTCAGGCAATTAGGATGAAGTTAATTTAAATGAGATCTGATAAACTCCTCAATACCTTCTACCAAGACTGTAAAAGGGGGAGGGGTGTTTGATGATCCAACATATGAGCCTCAACATATGCATTTTTCTCTCCAATGCGGATGTTCTATACATTTTGATTTTAATTAATCTATCAGACTATTGGGCAAAAGTACAATATATATATGTAGGTTATCAGTAACAATCTTCATTAGTCATGTGAAGTAATTACATCGGTGCAGGAAATTCTGCTTCGGTTCTGTGGTGCGCCGTTAGGCCGGAAACAGACTATAGTGGTATTTTTACGGTCAGAGTGTGGGCTCCCATGCGTGACGGGCCGGGAAATTCAGAGAGCGTCTGCTTTCTCCATAGGTGTAGAGAAGTCAGAAATCGGATAAAATGATTTTTCTACAAATGGGTACATTTTTATGAATAATATTGAAAAATGAAAGAGGTGACCTGGTTTGTGCTTGTCTTTTGGATGTTAATTTTACCTGTAATCAATTGCCAAGGTAAGTCTACCTGTCGGAAAGTGTGTGTGATACAATCTTATCTAAGGTTGCGGTTTGAACTAAATTCGATTTTTATTTTTACCTTGATTAAAACAAGATTTCATCTTATCAATGGAACATATATTTATAGGAACCGTAAATGTTGAAATGTCAGCAGTATTTTAGTTACTTAAATTACTACTTCTTCCACCTGCAATCAACAGACTGGGACACTTTCGAAGCTTAATTCCAATAATCTACAAAGAATTAACAGATTAACTTTATAAGGGAATCATTTCCCCAGAGCGTAACTTATATCAAAAATTTTGCAGTGTCAGAAAAGTTTACCTAAGTTAATAATAGATTCCTTCGGTGCACATAAATTTTGTTCTTGCGACAGTTGACATTTTAGTGAAAAAAATTTAAACATATCATTAATTAATATGCAGTGCGTGGTTACTGGAACCTAACATCGCTTCCTCATCTGAGAGCAAAGTATCTTAACAAGATGATTAACTGATTATAGGAGTCCGTAATATCGGGAGCTAATGAGTTAATCGTCGCCTCCAACTGTTGCCGCAGATTTTGATGGAATCAAACAAAAACTTCGTCAGGGGGTAAAATCATTAAACGGTTTCCTTCCCGTACATGTTCAGAACTTAATGTACCATCTTTAATTACAGTTTTTGCTTGCACTTTACCCCAAATGCTAATTTTTTTTTCGTTAACCCGTTTCCAAATTTTACTGAGCTGTCTCGGTGTTTTAGTGTGGGCGCAACTGTTCATAATATCTATGACATAAAAGGCAATTTTAAGAGATGTTCGTACAAGGTAGAAAAATTGTTCGCATTTGTACAGAAAGATTTGGGGTATAACGCTATTTGTACTTTGAACTTTTTATTTGATGTCAAAGCTATTCAGAATATGTTACGATAAGACAGGGTATTTTACTTATTCAGATAACAGCACCAGTCAACACCTTGAATTGGATCCGTGGACATTATAGGTCGAGGAATTGTCGTTTTATTAGTTTAAGGCATAAACGCTGTTACGATAGAATCTGCAGATAAAAGAAGTTTGCGTGAAGTCCCCCTTCCATGTAGAAGTTCTTGTTTGATTTCTGTAATTAAACTATTTGTTCCCTTTTAATGTGAGGACATTCACGAGAGCCCAGATGAGCTCCAGTGGATGTCGATTAAGGTGAAGATTTTGACGCAGAGTTCCCCCTCTTCATTGTTGATGAGAAACATATACAGACCTCGGATTAAAGTGGCTTAAACACCAATAGCGTTAATGAGATCTTATCTAGTTTCACAACTATCTTGTTGCATATGTTTTTCTTAATATATGAATCGTTTTTATCACATTAGCCTTAGATTTTGGGATAACTTCATATCTTGCTAAGTCATGTAGAATTTTTTTTTAGCAATGTGCAACTATATTATTTTGAATTTGCGTTCAGGAAATGATTACTGAAATTTATATAAAGAATTCTAAATCTTAATAAAATTTGTAGAAAGACAATATTATTTAATTAATTACAAAGATGTCTTAAAAAAAAGAAGGTCCGTACATATTTTAACAGAAAAAATACTTGTTTCAGTCGAACCCAAACAGTCGCCTCCTCCGTCAAATCCTCTCCAACGTTTCAGAAAAATATCTATAGAACTTGAATGAAACATCGATTCCATTTATCTTCTTTTTACAAACTAATTTGAATTGATTTGTGAACTTGTCAATACCATTACTGTTATTTATATCTAAAGCTAAAAATTAAATTCCCCATTCATTTCGGAGAATCGAGCCCCCCCCCCCCCCCCCCCTCGAAAAACGTAGACTCTGTGTATTTCTTTAATAAGCTTCAGGGATATTTTTAAAATTAATAAATATAAACATATTGATGAGAAAAAAGTCAAACAGAGTTAGTAAATTCTTAATGTCCTAACGGCTGGGCTTAAATAGCTAATAATTAAAAGTAGCGCACTGCTGTGTTTGAAACCCGAAATAAATGAAGAACGATTTAACCATTGACTTTTCGGAGGGAAAATCAAACTTCGGATTCAGACGTCTATTTTTCAGATTCAAAGAATCACCACCTTTAGCCTTAAATCGATGGTTCAGAATAACCATTAATGCAGTCATCTTTTCTAAGAGTGGTGGTAGGTATAATCTCGACTGAGATTTGTAGTGCACTGGTCAGAAGAATTTAATGTATCATGTAGTTTATAAGGAGATCAGGTAATATTAGGCCTACATGCTAGGCCTAAATGAAAAGGAAAGTGTGGGTATACTTGTAGTATGCCATTGAAATATAAATATAAAGGAAAAAGAATGAACGAATGCATTACATTTTTAGGACTATCTAGATTTCTGGAAATGGGGGTGCGTGGTCGGGGTACCCTTCTGAGACAAAGCCAAATTTTTTTTTTAATTTTTTTTTTCACAAGTGTGAACATGGTGAACGTCTTGTAATTTTAAATTAGTTTTTTTCAGAGAATTTTCTTTTAACATGAATATGTAACGTATTAGATCTATCTAAGGAATGAAATGCAACCCAACTCCCAATTTATCCTATATGACCTGGGTTGCCAACTTGCCGTTGGGCCAGTTTACACTTTATGAACCTCAAAGCGGTCTATAGATATAAAGCGTAAACTGCTCCAACCCAGGTTATAGCAGTATAACTTGGGTTGCCATTTAATTCATTCCCTATAATTTAATTTTCAATCATTATGTATAGAAAAAGACCTTAAAAACGTCTTCAGATTGTTCATGTTTTAAACGTAATGTCAAGCGGATTGATATTTTTTGACGTAAGTCATTGTGATGTAGGCAACCCAGGTTATACAACTTAGATTTATTTTTTATCCCATCAAATGATGTGTTACAAACTTACAACCAAAATTAAATTATTTTCAGATGTAGGGTTATTTCCAAACATCCTGAACTTAGCAACAAGGTCTACCATAACTGTAAATGCTACCTGTGGAGAAGAAAAGAGTGAGGTTTTCTGTAAGCTTGTGGACCATGTCAAAATTTTCCCAGACAAGAACTCTCACTGCGACATCTGTGATGCGAGGAGTCGAGACGAGAGGCGCCGTCATCCCATCACAAACGCCATCAACGGCAGGAACTCATGGTGGCAGAGCCCGACACTAACCAATGGAGCCCTGTATAATTATGTAACAATTACTCTGGACCTCAAGCAGGTATTAAAACTAGTTTGCTAATATTAGAAGTCTTGAAAGATGTTTGTGCAATACAGAAACATATGACTATAATATTTTTCAGTTTTCTATCCAGAATTTTTTTTACGTGTCATAATAAAGCAATTCGATTTTTCGAAAACCTACCCACCCATTAGAGGATTTTAAAACAAAAAATATCAATAAGGCCATAATAAATAAATTGCTAGATTCTCATCCAAATTTTTTTAAAAATCGAGGCAGGCGGGCGGCTTTTATATTTTTTATTTTTTCAGTTTTGCAGATTTTTTATTGACCTGGTCAATCGGTTTAATTTTATCTACAATACCCAAATAAAAGTCATGGTAAATGTTCAATTATCTCTTACTTCACATTATCACCAATCTTTTTCAACCAATGACCCTTGTTTAAAATATATGTAGGACTCCAAGGTGAGGTGGGACTCCAAAGTCCGATGGTCACGCCAAAGTCCAATGGTCTGCAGGCCTTTCAAAATCTGCCGGTACCCGGTACTTTTACCCGGTTGGATTCGTTCATGGTACCTGCCAAAATATTCAGTGGAGAAAAAAAATCACGTAAAAATACGATAGGCCCTATCATAATAAACACAATTTTTGTGGTTACGTAGCTTTGTATTATTGTTAGTCCGTAATTGTATCTAATAACGTTTTTGATTGGTTAGTCAAGAAGATCATTAAAGCGTTTGAATAAATGAAACAAAAGAGATTGCGTAACGCGTCTTATTAGCCCCTTCACGGTAACTGCGGTACTACTATATTGCAGGGCAAAGTAATAACGTGTGGCGAAGTTTTTGTTGAGAGATAATTAAATGACGTATATTTAACAATTACTTTTACGTCATATTTCACCAAACTATATCATATTGCCCTGCAAAAGTCTAAAGAGCAGTACCGCAGTTACCGTGAAACGGTCTATAGGCTAGATCTTATCGAAAACGAAAGTAGATTTCGATCCGTCAAATTCCTCCGTCACTGACTTTGACAAAAGCTAATGACTATGGATATACTTTAAATAAATACGGCCAAAAAAAACATAAAAATAGGAATCCAGGTATCAGATATGAATGTCAATTTAAAGCCATGGTAATGAGATTCACAAAAGATTTTAAGATACAAGGAACTAGACCGCGGAAAGTCTTCAACACAATTGACCGATCGAGAAACCGACATGAACAATAGGTAGTTCTTTGACCACCTCTGTACATTTTAATAGCCTCAACTCTTCAAATTTAAGTGTCAAAACCCGCAGCTGACGATATAAATTACTTAAAGTCTTAAATATCTGCAACTTTCTGATGAAACAAAAGGACATAAAACAGAAACTATTTCTTTTGCCATACATTTAATTCTTTGATTCAGCGGTTTCCTAGTGGTCAAGAGAATGACCTTGCGGACGTTTTCTTTCTTCCCAGTATTGTAACCATATCCAGTAAAGTGAGGGAGTCATATCTAAATTTTTTTGTCTCCAGTTTGATGTCATCTTTGTGTATTTTACACATGTATAATATTATTTTATATGTACATGTACCAGTGCATGAAATATATGCTGAATTTATTGGTACATGCTATGCATCATGTAGTGGTTCTTCTAATTTTTTTTTAATCTGCACTTTACTGTAGAACAGAAATGAATTTCATTTAATGCAAATACAATTTCATTTCTCTTTTATTAAATTTAAATTTTGAATTTCCATTTCCTTTCGTGACTCAATAATTTCTTTTTATATTTAAAACATACCACTTACAACTCAAACCTTGCAAAATTTTTTGAACAAATTTATATAAACAAATATAGGATAGAACTTAGAAGTTTTACCTAAATCTTATTGTTACTCTGCTCAAACAACTAATTTATCTATGTAATTCCACCCATCCAGTGCTAAACTTCACATGTAATGTGTATTTACCAAAAATAAACTTGGAAACAAGGCATAAAAATAACACTGATAGCAGCATACTTCTATGTGTCCAAAAACCAGGAAATGCTGTCTGGTGGCTTCTAAATTTCAAAATTTTTCCGGGGGGGCATGCCCCCGGACCCCCCTAGCAGGCTCACGCCTTCGGCGTTCGCCAAGTGGTACCTCCTATTTTTGATAAAGTACCACCTGGTTCAAATCTTTTTGAAAGCCCTGGGTCTGCACCAAACCACGATGGTTTAACACGCCAAAGTCCCATGGTGCGGAAAACAATTAACATTTATGACGTCATAGTACTAATCTGCCAAACTACAATGCCGCACCATGCCAAGGTTTTAAATAAGTATTTATAATTATCATTATGCGAAAACTAACTCTCCTCTCTCGGATAGGTGTGAAACTAACCCTAATCACTAGAAAAGTGTGAAGGCCTAACAACTATATAGATATCTAGATATCTTGGGTGGCTGCGATACTAAGCCTAATAACTCAACTAGTGTGCGAGGACTACCTGGTAATCCAAATCAAAGCAATTAAAAGGACTAACCCCAATCAGTTGAGTGGTGTGTGAGGACTTTCCTAATATCTCTGAAATACGAGGGGCGATCAGAAAATAATGCAAGTAATGTTATTCCATAGATATTCTTCGTAGATGACCAAAACCTATGTCACGCACGGGTAGATACATTCATTACCTGTGTCTGTCTAAAATTTCTTATCGTTTTATTCACTATTTCAAAAGTTACATACAAAAGAAGAAGGGGTAGTCGTACACACTGACCATTTTCTCCAAGTGATATGAAATCTGCTGTGAAAGCTGAAATAAGAACCTATATAAAAGTGAGAAGCATTCTTGATATACCCGCAAAAATAATTTTGAATGAAATTTGTCATATTTATGGAGAATCTGCAGTTTCGTTAAGCACAGTTTGTCGTTGGTTAAAAAAGTTTATGAATGGCGTTGACGTCGTTAAAGATTCTTCAAGAACAGGGCGACCAAAGACAACTGTTACTGATGGAACCGTGGCTGCAGTTAAGAAAATGGTAGAGGAAGATGGTAGATATTCTTTAAAATATATTGCTAGTGTCGTTGGTATCTCATCAGCAAAGGTTCATGAAATTTTGACCAAGCACCTCAACCTACGTAAAGTATGTGCACGATGGATACCACATCTCTTGACACCAGAACAGAAGACAACGCGTTTGAAATTTGCTAGGAAACTGTTGAAAATCTATAAAAACTGTGACAGGAGAAAATTTTCTGACTTGCTAACAGGTGATGAAACTTGGATTTACTTTTTTGAGCCGCAAAGAAAAATTAACAATATGATGTGGGTAAGGAAGAATAGCGAGCGACCAGTCACTGCAAAAAGGTGTCAGAGTGCTAAAAAGATTCTGTATGCAATTTTCTTTAATTCTAGTGGCCCAGTTGTGCAAATTCCAACTCCGCAAGGTAGAGGTATCTCGGGACAATTTTACAAAAATAATGTACTGAAAAAAATTAAGAAACTGTATGAAAAGAAAAGACCAAAGACAGGCTTGAAGAACATAAAGCTAATTCATGACAATGCTCCTGCTCATAAAAGTAAAACGGTTCAAAGTTTTTTGAAGGATGAAAAGGTTGTTCAGCTCCCACATCCCCCGTATTCTCCCGACCTAAGTCCTTGTGACTTTTTCCTATTTCCTTGACTGAAACAAATGTTATCTGGACGTCGCTATACTTCGCGGAGTGCAGTTGGTAGTGCTGTTTATCAGTGCTTAGACAGTATTCCAAGGGAAGAATACCTCGGGGCTTTCAACTCATGGGTATTGAGATTGCAAAACTGTGTGAATGTAAAAGGGGGTTATTTTGAAGGATTAAACTAGTTTACATTTTAATATATATTGTTTTCATTATTTTATAGATATACTTGCAGAATTTTCTGATCGTCCCTCGTATGTAAGCAATACTCAAAAAAAAACAAAAATAAATAAAAGCGTATGCAAGAATAAATTCAGAAATTACGGCATTTTGATGCAGGAAAACGGCGTCAAGGATTGACGTTGAATCATTGTGACATCATAAACGTCTGTCTCTCCACACCATCAGACTTTGGCATGTCAGACCATCGTACTTTAGCGCAGCGTGTCTCATAGGAAACCAGCCATCAGACTTTGGCGTGACCATCGTACTTTGGCGTCCGTACCGACAAAAAACCATCGGGGTTTGGCGAGACCATCGGACTTTGGCGTCACCATCGGACCTTGGAGTCTTACATATATACGCATGTATTACAGCAATTACCATCTTTTCAGCTGTCAAAAACATGTTGACTTTCCCAGGATTTAAAACAAAAGTAGAATGGTAGATGAATACCAATCCCGATCAGAATTAAGAAGAAGAAAAACAGAAATAAAAAAAATCGAGGCAGGGGTATAAAATCAGGGCGGGCGGGGATGAGAATCTAGGAATGTTTTCATTATGGCCTAATCATCATAGATGATTTAATGCAGGGGATTTTAAAGATACTTTAAATAAACAAAATATTTTTTTTATTTCATGAGACTGACTTAATTACTATTAGAAAGTCAGAGTTAAATTCTAAACTGTGATTGAAAAACTTTTTTGTGTAACTAAATTTGAATTCTATAAAGTTATACATGTATTTTAAATCTCTCATATGCATGTATATTTGATACTCAGTTCACTCAAAAATACAAATGCAAAACTATTCCCTTTAAATAAATGAACATCATTAACGAAATGAAAAAAAATATCTAAGCTGACCATAATGCATACTTTGAGTATATAGAGAATAATACATACCCTTTTCCATATCACATCCTGTATCAGCCCGAGACACCAATATCAGCCAGAGGGCCGAAGGCCCGAGGGCTATATTGGTCGAGGGCTGGGATGTGATGTGGAAAAGGGTATGTTTTATTATATTTATTACATACTTAGTAATAAAATACAGTTGAGAAGAAAATAAGTAAATAATCATGCATTGACTTCTTACATACATGTACATAGTCTAATGTCTCATAAGATTTGGGTTTGTTTCTATTTCTATTTCAATGCACTTGATCCGTAATTTGAAAATATTCTATAGTATTACATGTATTTTTAAATTAATATTAACCTTATTTTCAAAAAGTTAAAATTAAGAGAATATGAACCCACCAAAAATTGTGTATGAGTACAAGTACTGTTATTGTGGTTTAATTTACTAAGGGTGTGATATCTTCACAATAGCCGTTCAGCCCTGCAGGGCTGATATGGATTTGCAGGGCTGATACGGATATCAGCCCCGCAAATCCATATCAGCCCTGCAGGGTTGATACGGCTATTGTGACGTCAGCCATATCGCATATGCAAAAAACCTGTATTTATTACTAAGTGTGTAATAAACATGTATATGGATCAGGTTAATATCTATGTATAGCGACCCGTGTTCACACTGACACTAGAGGTTTGATGTGCAAACATAAAACGCACACATGTCTTATATAAGTGACTCTGATCTTGTTTGAATAACTTTTGACTGACCTCATGAACTCTTTTCCCCTGAAAAATTCATCATTATGGTGTTATCACACACACATATGATATATAGATCTGCAAAAGCTTAAAAGGGGTAAGGAGTTTAAAAGATTTGTCCCCTCACTGAGATTTTTTACATTGTGGCATCAAAATGGATTTGTGAGAAAAGATGAAGTATAGACAAGAAAACATCATATAAATAAGAAAAGTAAAATGTATTAAGAATTATTAATTTCTTGTATATTTGTGTGAAAGAGTTCTCACATTGATTTGTTCCTTGTGGCAGTGGATTTGCCCATGCTTTAATGTTTTACCGTTGAAGTATAATCCCACCAAAATAACGTCAAAAAATACAACCGACTTATAGGCTAACTTATAGGAGAGTATATATGGTATCCTTTCAACTTTGGTACTGTAAAAATTGAATGATAGTCCACTAAGTCCAGGCTCCAGGGCTATAAATCTTGGACGAGCTTTTTAGGTACTTTTAATATCATTCTGACTCTCACTTTTAACATAGAAATTAGTTAAAGAGAAGTGAGCATGTCTCTTTGACATGTTCATGTGGTTGTGTAATGCTTTCGTTGTGACTTTATTTGCATAGGAAATATGATCACCACTTCTGCCTCACAGATTTTTTTTTTCAGTTTTAAAATTCGCTGAGTATGAACTGTAATGTTTGCAGGACCTTTAAAAAAGATTGAAATCTTGTTCTCACATGCTTCTGATGCCCTCTTAAAACTCCTTTGAAATGTAGACAAAACGTGTAGAAGAATATTATAAAGAACAGTGCTTAAACAGACTGAAGATATTTTACTTGATGAAGGAAGAGATCAAAGATGAACTGTATTCCAGTTTGTCTTATTGATCAAAAACATATTTTGGTTTGAAATAGTTCATGTCAAGTGACAAAACTGGTGCTGTGGAATTCATTGTACTGAAAAAATTTCGATGCAAAATGTTCGGTGGATAATAATAAGTTCTATATAATAAAAACTAGTTGTACTTTCTGTTCTGACTTGTATCATTTGATTGATTTACTACTTCTAATAGCTTGTCCCAATTGCAAGATGTAATCTTATTCTCAAACTTTTGTTATAGGGAGGATGGGGGAGGGAAAGGATGAAATATTTCTTGAGCACAATATTAAAATTGTTTCTGAGTTATTTATCTGTTTCTTATAATTATTTATTTCAGTAAGATAATTTAATAACAACATTGTGATATATTTTCTGTCACCACCATTTTGTTATGCACTTTTAATTTTAATTATAGGAACATGTTCTTATTATGCAAGTACATGCACTAAAATTCTTTCTAATACAAGTATTTTTGCCTTAGCACATCTATTTTGAGTCTTTGAAAATCTAATGACTAGTTATGCCTATTGTTATGCACTCCCATTTTGAATCTGCAGTGGATCATCTTATGTTCCTTCAAAAGACAAAGAGGTACACGCCTAGCAAACATGGGGGTTGAAATTGAAGGGGGATTAAAAATGGATGAAATAGAATCCATTGTTGACTCATTTTACATTATGTTAACTATGTTCTATTGCACCAGAGCAGATTAAAATGTGACTGTTGATTAAAGAATCACCATGTCCAGATACATTAACGTGATAAGTCATAAGAAATAATCCTCTTAGCTTTAAAATTGAAGTCTAAAATCAGCAATGATAGTAAAGGGGTCTGCCACTTGATTACAATTATAATGTTAGAGTTAAAACCTAGGGGGCAATAAATTTAGAGTTTTAATGCTTTAAACAGATATCATACATTGGGCTTTACCAGGGAATCTTTTTTTTACTTGGAGTTGGTTTCACTATAACTGACTAATGTATGTAACAGAAGTTATGACCTTATGACCATAAACAATATCTGAACTGTGAAGTATCAGTTTCACAAGGTGGTGAATATACAAGTTATACATGTACTTCACATATCTGACCACTTGATCTGATCACCATGATTTCCAAAAGTATTGACAAGTTAGATATCTTTACTCTTATACCAATTGTTCAATAGATAGATTAAATGAAACAAACTGAAAAAGTCCATTTTACAGAGAAAATATGAGGTATAGGGAGTATGTGCACACTGCTTAATCATTTTAATTGTTTGTAACGTTTCTTAGAAAACCATTCAAACACACTTCACAAAAAATATAAGGAATGTCGTAAAGTGCAGTAGCAATTGTTTGTGTGACTTAACAGGAAAAGTAACTTTCAACTCTTGAAACCCCTTCTTTCAGAGGGCAGCTTAATTTCATGGATCTAAAAGTTTTCTAATCTTGGCAATGATGTGTTGCAGAAATTAATTTTTTTTTCATGTTGTAATTAACATTCAGAGTGAAAAGTAGGGTGGGTGGGCTTTGAATTCTACATTTTTCCTAGACACACAAAGATATTTGTAAAAGGAAGACCTAAAATTTGAGTACAGAATAAAATATCAATTTTCTATATCATGATTTAGTAATTGCAATAAATGTGGAAAAATAATTGGTTTGATATTAGCAGTATAAGATTCAGGGTCACACACATTTACCTTTCAGATGACACATTCCATTGATGAATAGTAGTAATGTGTGCTGTGAATTGAAAATTCTTTTAACAGTTCTTAATTCTGAAAGATAGATAATAGAGGTATTTAAATTCAGCATCCCATTTTCTGTCTTCTTCAGAAAAGGGTTAATTATGCAGATGAAATACTTATCCTGCCTTTGACTAAAGCATTGAGTGAACACATTGAATACATGAGTTTCCTTTCTTTTTCTTCATTGTGTGTTTTGTTTAACAGTAAAGTTTGGAGTTTAAAAGACAGCACTCATTAGTGTCAGATAATTGTTAGTTGTACTTCTGAAGAAGATCGGTAATTAATACAAGAGGCTGAGGCATCAACACATCCGATACATTAGATCTGTAACATACAAGTCTGTAACCTGACAATAGCCTGACATAGGCAAATTAAGGAAGTTTAGAGTTTATTATCTTTTCAAAAACTCATCTAATTTAAAGTACAAATGTCAATTCTGCGTGATTTGGTCCCCAATTGACCGTGAAAGGGTTTAACAAGGGTTTATAAAGACCTTACACTTCATCTGATTCTTTATTTATGAGCTTGTTTGCTATGTTGTCTGGGTTCAATCTTCTGTTAGAACACTACGCCTGTATAAGGCTTGGAATTGGTTGATGAAATTAGTAAGAAAAAAATACATATTGTAAGAAATACAGTTATTCAATTCACTAGATCAAGTGAAATGAAAATGTGGCTTTAGCAATTACTCTGTCAAGAATGATTAAGAAGTAAACAAATTTTATGCAAGACTAACTCCAGGTGGTTATTTCCCCTTAATAATTAGATATTTGAACTACTTTATGATTAAAAATGACAATAAAAAAGACCACCATATAGCATTATTGATGGTTGGCCTGCTAAGTTATCCCTGCAAGGTAATAAAATACAGTTCAGATGTCTGCCAATATGTCTTCACTTTAGGGCTTTAATGTCAAATTTCTATAAAAACAGATTTTAGGAATTCTTTTTTATTAGTCATTACAAAAAATTATAATCTCTTTAATGAGTCATAAGTAATGAAAGAATTCAGGATCATATAACAAATACACACAAACTGGTATAACTTTTTTAACGTGGTATAAGTTGAATTTCAAAGTATTTTATTTAGCAAATCTCAAGCTTCTTGACTTGCGTGACCAAAGCAAGTGTTTGCTTGTAGCAAGACAGGAAGGTAAATAGGGCTTTAAAATTGCACAGTGCTCTAAGGCATAATTCTGGTACAATGCAGTGCAAAGGGTCCCATTAATTTTCTGAGTGTGGTGGGTCGAAATAACAGCCACCTACCCCGTAATTACCCTATCCCACACCTTGCAAGCTAATGAACTCGTGCCTAAAATCTCTAGTTTGTAAAAGCACTGCACACACAAAATACAATTATTTTCAAGGTGAATTTTAAAGGGACTGAGTCAAGCATGGTTTTCCTGAAACCACAATTGCTGTACCTGAACATGAACAGGATGTTCTGTGATTTTTTCGTGATAAACTTGAAAAATACGCAAAGTTGGCTAAATGATTTACGAATAAATGCACTCCTTGCTAAAAGAGTAAAATTAGGACTTTTTGAAAATATTTTTTGTCATGCCAAACTGAAGTGGTCCACATTGGTATTTGGAACTGGGTACTTCAAGGGAGATAAGAATCCCCTTGATTTATCTTATTATTATCAGTGTCCAATATTTGCAGGGATTTAAGTGTTGAAAGAGACATTGTAAATGCCTGTAAAATGTTTGTTTTGTTGTTTGATATATCATCAGTTTTGGGGACAAGGGGTTGTCATGTATGAAGCCCCTGAGTTCTGGATCTTAATCAGGTCAATTTGTCCATTCTTCAGGCAGGTGACTGTGTATGGCATTACAGGATCTCGACTCTTTGATCTTGTATCAAACATCTTTCAAGTGCATATTGTTGAAAGACAACAAAGTATTCATATTCTCTGGCAAATATGTATATGCAATATTTCTATCCTGTTTCATGCATTGTATTTTTGCCATTTAATTTTTTGTAATGGTGATTAAAAAGGTTTTTCATAAAGTATCATGCATCATACATTTTTGTGTATTTTTAACCATCTATCTATAAACCATGTTTGCACCCATTTTTATGCAATAAATTCTAACATTAAGAGAAACCTTTGGTGTTGGTTAAGGACGTTCGATCCTAATATTTTGAGCGTATTTCGCGCAGGTCCTTTATTCATAAAATTAAGCATCATTTTTAGGTTCTTACAATAAAACTGAATTCTACAATGCAAATTAAACTATATTCAATGAAAAAACCGTGATTAAATTCCATTCAAGTAGAATTAAGCTAGGGACTATATTTTGTGGCGGAAGGTTTTTTTTAGACGAAAATGGTCAGTTTTTTCCATTTGAACTATAACAGTACTGTTATAGTTCTGGATGCCTATTTTTCCATGCTGGTTGCACACAAAGCTGTTTTTTGCAGTGAAATATGTTATGCTGGTTCTGAAATATCTATTAAATTATTTCTTATGAATTCTATCAACAAAGTGTGACAAATATAGTAAATATATTCTGAAAATCCGGGAAAAAATTGAGCCAATTTTAACTAAAATTCACACTTTTTTAGTAATATCTGAAAATGTAATCCGAGATTCCTCTGACTCTAACCCCCGCTTTTATATTATGACTTGTGCGGGGGAGAGTCTCTCCCCCGCACAAGTCATAATATAAAAGCGGGGGTTAGAGTCAGAGGAATCTCGGATTACTGAAAATGTACATCATATACCCCCACTTTTGATGTTCTTTTCAAAATATTCAAGATAACTTTGACCTGTTTGCTTAAACTCAGAAAAAGTTTAAGACTTTGAAATAATTTTCTTGCTTATTATATTTTCAATGCCGGAAAAATAACATTTTATTACTGCAGAAAGGTCAAATAATTGATCATGCGAAGCAATTTGATACTTTTTCCTAGGCACAATTTTTAAGTGTCTTTTTTTTAAAGAGACTTAGAGTTCATTTTGTTTCATGCTTTAATTGGATAAAAATATTGGAGGGAAAACGTCGAAGATGTAAATTTTAATTAAGACACAAATTTCAGTGCAGAAAGGTCATATTAAATGTACTGTAGCGGTAAAAGAAGCATATTGACCCCCATTTTTTGATTTGAATTTTAATTAAGCTATGTATGTAGAAACTAAAAATATACTTGGCAAAAAAAGTTTAAGACTTTAAATATCAGGATCGAACGTCGTTAAAATAATTAATATCTGAAGAAGAAGCTAGTACAAATTTCCTTGAAATGCAATGTTCATATAACAACATTGAGAAAAAATGGTTCAAGAAGATTTGATTTTGTGTCAAATACGAAGTTGTTATATATTTGAAATTTTACATTTCATGGAGATCATAGTGAATACCTCTAAAACAATGAAAATTAACCCCCATGCAGATTTGTAATTTCGCAGCATAATTAATCTATTTGGCAATAAATGATCCCAATGGTCTGAAATATTAAGTGATACACATAGGTCCTAATGGTACTTGTTTCAGATAGATCTAGTGTTGGACATTAAAATCATACTTAAAGCAATGCTCAATGCATGTCTGGATTTGGGAGTTTTTTAATTTAATAATTTTACAAAGGATATGATACCAGATGAAGATTTGTATTATAAGTTTGTTTAAGCCAATCTAATATAATTACCAGTTAGTCTGGGATTGAGTGACCCATTTCTCTCCTAGGTGGCAGGTGCAAATTAGAACCAATAATAAAAGCTTTTAGCCATTAACACTTGCCAAATTGAAAATAAGGACGATAAAGATGATTTACTAGCAGATTTAAACCGTTGAAATCCCAAGAGCTCTTACAAAAAGAAATAGACTATAGGTTTGGAGACAGGTTATGTTTAACAGCTGATAGAGGTCAAAGTTCATCTCACCTGGAAAATATATAGATTTAGCTTGATTGTTGTGGATTATGTCATGTTACATGCAGTTTTATTATTTGTTTAGCAAACACAATTGACTGATATGATATGGGGATGATCTCATACATTCATAACACCGATTTTAACAAGGGGTACCGTACGGTACAAACAGTAAACTAACTTTTGTATTGAAGTTAAACACCTGATTATTGGTTTGCATGTTCATTTCTTCTAAAGATTCCTTTGCAGGGGGTGTCTGAGATATTGTAAGAAATGGGTAACACTTTTAATCTATATGATAGAAGAGATTTAATGAACAAACTCTTTGAAAGAAAATGTTGATTCAAAGGTGCACCCTGGTAATAAATTCCTTCTTCAAGTGGTTAGCCACTACATAAAGCTGGGGCGATGAATTATTTTTACCCCTTGAATTCTCAGTGGAGGTAGTCTTGTCAAAATCAAAGCTGGGATAGTCTATACATTGACTCTGATGTGAATGTGTCACCACTTATATAATAGTGTTGCATTATGCATGTACTATAAAGGGTTTGACACATGGTGCACGAGCCGGAGGCGAGTGCACTATGTGTCAAACCCTGCCTACTATTTAGGCATAGTACATGCATTATGCAACACTATTGTTATTATTATGCTGACTGTTGTTAAATTATTTATGCGGCAATCCGTTTGATTTTTTCGATCTGAAAATAATGGTGGTAACACAGTGCACTTGCAAAAACTCATTCAAAATCTTCATGCTAAAATTAGTTGCATGCTTAGTTATTTTTGTTACTAGTATTTTTTCTAAATAAGTCATTCTTTATTTTCTGTTTTGTTAGTAAGACTGATTTGTTTACAGACGTGGATTCATATTGATAATTTTCTTTTACATCCTTCAATCAAGCGCTATATAAAAAGCGTTCTAATGACCCCATGATATCAATTCATCAAACGATCTGTATGTAATTAGTTTGAAACTTTGTTGTACACATTTATCTAAGATTCCTTAGAATAAATATAACTGTTTTCAAATAATATTTGTCTATTTTCTCCTTCTTGTGTCAATTGTATAAATTAAGTTTATATATTTAATAAAATTCTTCCAATCAGTGATCGTCTCTGTGGCGTAATCGATAAGGCATCGGACTAACCTCGTGGTTGTGAAATGTGTGCATTGAAGAATTTTACATTGCATAGTATGCTTACGCTATATAAATCCTTAGACCACTATGCGAGAATAGTAGGGTATGGGTTATATAGAGACAAACTGACAGGAAGCATAATAATATGAAATAAAGCCATAACTAAACAGCATGAAATATTTTAATTAATGTTTAAAAATGAATGGGTAGGGGAAATACTTTAAGTGTGTACGAGATTGTTGAACTTCTTTGACAAAGGAGCTGATCATTTCATAACCATTATTAAGTAAATGTGAAATACATTGTTTCTGAGCATTTAACATAGCCTTATAATAATTTATTGGACAGTAATGCTTTGGTTGTAGGATACAATTAAGAGGATATGGCTGGATTTTTAGTTTACACTACCTTCCACCTACCAGCGATAGACACATACTAAAGTATAATACATAGGCGTGAATTTTACTTAGTATAGACATTGAACATATCTTCTTCCCCCCCCCCCACTTTCCACGGCTAGGTCTTAGTATAGGTTAAAAATGCGGAAAGTGGTGGTGTTAGGAAAAAAGTTTGGTACTGAAGTTCGAACCTACCCCCCCCCCCCCCTGCTTGTCAGGTTTTTTTTGAAGGTACAAATTTTTTTTTACACTTAGCCCCCCCACTTTCAATTTGCTTCCGACGCCAATGTAATATACTAGAAAATGGCAGACTAACCATATATTTACAAGATAATTCAATCAAGTCATTTATGTGTCAGTGGGGACATAAACAGTGTCACATAAATGTCACTTCTGACCTTCGCTCTGTCCACTACAGATGACCAAGTGTGATGGAGATCAATGACCACAGTCCCCGACTGTTAAAGGAGTGAAATCTTAATAGTATTAATGTAGTAGTGAAGATACACGGCATCCTACGCTTGGGCTAGTCAGTAGTGGGTTAACCTTTGTTTGCCATGACTGGCAAGCCAGAGCCCGGGTTCAATCCCCAGCAGAGGCACAAAATTGTTTCTGTTACAGTAACGCTGGTAATTTTACTATCCTAGGATTCTCTTGTGAATCAGTTAACTTAAAAAGTATTTGATCTGGTAGGGAGAGTATACAACATAATGTGTGAAGCATTTACACATCAAGTGCCAAGCATATGTATATTACATGTATATGTTATAATATCTGACATATTACATACTGTTGTATATATAATAAAAGATTTTATGAATAGAGAGCACATAGAGAGTTGAACAGTTCCTGCTCTGAAATTTAAAAAAAAAAATAAAGAAGATTTAAATTGTTATTTTTAAGTGTGTTTTCTTTCGAACAATGTTCAGGTACTATCAGCTTAAAGAATCAAAGTTAAAAATCAAATTGTAACAATGCATGTATTGAGGAAAGGTTTGGGAAGAATTTCAGTCAGTTAAAAATCTCTCATGCCTGATTTGCTTAAATTTTTATGGAACAATGTAATGTTTTTCTAAGTAAGAGGAAAATGAGGTATTATGACCCTACGACTGGCTACGAGTGGATGAAAAGTTTTTGACAAGAATTTTAATTTGTTTTCTTTATAGGGTTGCAGGTCATGATCAAAAGCTATCAAAATTATAGTTGACACAGCAAAAGAATTTATTACTAAACATTACTTTAAATCTTAGAAAATTGAGAGTACATACTTAAATTATTATGTTGCCTTGTCTTGGGGAAACTAATGAGAAGTTACTTCTGAATCATGGTTTAATTTGATGAAATGAAATATGGGAAAACTGCACAGGTGCTTGCCTGCAATATGAAAAAGTTTTATGAGATACATAATAACCATTATCGTCAAATATTTAATAACAGCTCACAATGAGAATAGAACTGAAATTTTTATTGATGCATTTTAAGTGAATGATTTCAATAAGAGGCACTTTTTGCCCCGAAGTTCCCATGTTGAGAGGGATTATGTTTATTTAATTTGATTTACTTCAAAGTTAACAGTGCCTTTATTATGTTGATACAATCTCAATTTTTTAAAATTTGGATTTTGCTTCTGTAATTTATGATAATAAGGCATTGGATTGGTACCCACCATGAGAATATTGAATTAAAGTTTTCTCTTTTCCAGGTTTATCAGGTAGCTTATGTCATAGTGAAAGCAGCCAACTCCCCCAGACCAGGAAACTGGATTTTAGAGAGATCCATAGATGGTATTAATTATCAGCCATGGCAGTACTTCGGAATCCGTAATCGAGACTGTAAAAAAAGATACGGAGTGAAGGCTAGTCGTAAAATCCCCACCTACCTCAGAGATGATGAAGTCATCTGCACAACCAAATACTCAAAAATCTACCCACTGGAAAATGGAGAAGTAGGGTTTGAAACATTTCTAAAATGTCATTTGTGGACAAGAAGTAAATGTAGAATTCTTTTTCATAAGATATCACCATGAGATAAAATAAGAATGTACATGCTGTGAACAATTATATAGAACAGTCAGCTTAATGCTAATATTTATGTTTTGCTTGCAAGACACAATATAAAATAGATTATGAGTAATATCAGTCATATAAACTGCATGGTTTTATTTTAATTACATTGTCAAAATTGTCAACATATTTTAGCAGAACTGGTTTCAGTATTATGCTATTTTTAAAAGAATGAAAAAAAAAATCCATGTTTAATTATATTTTATAATCTGCATGTCATTTTAAGTGATGAATCTGCTCCCTTATGTGTAAAAGCCATGTACCTTCATATTTTTATGTTTTTTGTAGATTTTCATATCACTTGTCAATGGAAGACCAGGGGTGAAGAAACCCAGTCCGACTTTACTTGTAAGATTACATCTTATACACTATTAAATTTGTGTTCTCTTAAATTCTTTTAATATTTGCAAGTATGATGTCCCATAAATTAAGCTAATTTTCCACATGGTGTATTGACTTTGTAAACATGGTTCTTGGTGTGAAGATAAATTTCGGGCATTAGCTGTTTTGTCAGGGTGATGGGGTTCTCTTGTTTTATGAACGCTTTAATCTGATACAGACATCAAAGTCAAGGTATGGGGCTTGATTACTCTTTTAGATGATCCACAACTGATCGTAAAATGCAGGAGGTTTATGTTTCAGAAATTCCTTTCTAATCCCATTCTAATAAACATGGACATAGCTGTTTAATCAGAGATGCATGAGCAGAGTCTCACTCCCTCTGTAAACTCAGGTTTTTACTAAATGACTCCATCGGTGTTTTATGGGAAGCATGTTTAGTGGGGT
This sequence comes from Saccostrea cuccullata, assembly GCF_032062105.1. Classification (NCBI taxonomy): domain Eukaryota; kingdom Metazoa; phylum Mollusca; class Bivalvia; order Ostreida; family Ostreidae; genus Saccostrea; species Saccostrea cuccullata. The sequence goes on along the minus strand of NW_026917991.1, from coordinate 1,304,921 downwards.
TGAAAAAAAAAAAAACTTGATCAATGATGATGGAGGTTAATTTCCCCCAAAAAATTATATTAGATTTTTTTCTTATGGTCATACTGACATTAATACTTAAAGAATTTACTTTTTTTAACATGCCATATACATGTATCTTAATTATGAGAGTGATACGTCATTAATCAAGTCCCGTTTATTACATGTATACTATAGGTTTTAAAAAATGGAATAAATATATATTGCCAAAAATGTTTTTAAAATTAGACCTTAGTGAAGTCTAAATACCATGTTTTCAAATTCAATTGCTATGTTCCATGTGAAAAGGGGAAGAGCTGCTGTAATTTTATCTTTTATACCTTACACCTTAATAACCTATGATTGGTTAACACATCAAGTCTCTAATGGAAGTTTTGGCTTTTGATTCATCATCTCTCATTTTTTTATCATGCAGTTATGATACAACATTTCAGTTATATCATTTAAGCTTACAAAGGTTTCTTCTGTCATTTTCAATCATACCTCCTTTTTTATTTTAGATTTATGAGGTGTAATTGATATAATTGAGATATATGTGGGTATTTTAAATCTTAACAGGAGTTTACATCAGCCCGCTATGTCAGACTGAGATTACAGAAGATAAGGACACTCAATGCTGACCTTATGACCTTTAGGTCAACCAGTGACCTCAAGTTCATAGATCCATTTGTTACCAGAAGGGTAAGCTCATTCTTTACAGAGGATATTATCTTAACATTTAGTTTTTATGTACTCTTAGGTACATTTAATGTTTATTGCTTTGCACTTTAATGTGAAAATTTTGATATAGCTGTAGTCTGAAATACAGTCAATTGGGATTTTTAATTTATTGAAAAATAAAGAAAATATTTTTGATTCAAGTCTATAGATTATAATGATGATAAATTTGATTATTATGCATAGTTAGCAGAGTTTTTCCAGAAAGTCTAGTATTTTTTTTTTTTTTTTTGGTGACCTATGTTTTAGATCCGTCGTCCGTCGTGTGTTAACATTTGAACATTTTCAGCTTCTTCTCTAAAACCACTGAACCAATTTCAACCAAATTTGGTATACAGCATCTATGGATGAAGGGGAACAAAAATTGTGAATTTCATGGTCCCCGCCCCCTTGGGGCCTGAGGGGTGGGGCCAAAACCTCTAAAATTAATGAAATCTTTAAAAATCTTCTTCTTTACTCCTGGACATCAAGCAGGCAAACTGTTGGCATGAATGTAATGAGCATTGGGTCCTCTACCAAAATTGTGAAATTCATGGCCCCAGGGTCAGGGGTTCTAGTGCTAGGGCGAAAATCTTCTCTGCTTCTGGGTATTAAATAAACTAACTAAGCACATAGTTATGATGAGCAAGAGTGCTTCTTCCAGATTTATGAATTTTATGGCCCCAGGGTCAGGGTTCTGGTAGTAGGGCAGGGCTCTTTTGATTAAATAGTGAAAATGCATTATTTCTTTGAAAATCTTCTACTCTACTTCTGGGTATTAAATCAACTAACTAAGCACATAGTTATGATAAGCAAGAGTGCCTCTTCCAAAAATTGTGAATTTTATGGCCCCAAGGTCAGGGGTTCTGGTGTAGGGCGGGGCTCTATTGATTATATAGTGAAAATGCATTTATTCTTTGAAAATCTTCTTCTCTGCTTCTGGGTATTAAATAAACTTACTAAGCACATATATATAAGCAAGAGTGCCTCTTCTAGATTTGTGAATTTTATGGTCCCAGGGTCAGGGGTTCTGGTGTTAGGGCGGGGCTCTGTTGATTATATAGTAAAAATACATTAATTCTTTGAAAATATTTTCCTTTGCTTCTGGGTTTTATGCCAATGATCCAAGTATATATATATTTATGATGAAGAAAGATGCATCTAGCAAAGTGGTTTTTTTATGCCCGCAGGGTCAAAGGTGTGGGGGGGGGGGGGTTACATAGTCTGAAAATAAATTAAAAATCTTTTGCTATTAATCAACCATTTTATGATTACATTTGCAAAATTTTGAAATATGTGGCCCATGGGTCAGTGGGTGAGGTGCACAACTGGTTATAAAGTTTTTTCTCTTTGTTACTCTGATCTACCTCTGGGTATTAAGTAAACAGAGTAAGCATGCTAAGTTAATAATTATGATAAGCAATTGTGCCTCTTTCAAAATTGTAAATTGTAAATTTCATGGCCTCCGGTTTAAAACACAAACCAAATATAATTGTTTGAAAGTTGTTACACAATACTCAGGTGACCTATAAGGCAATGTTTTAGATGTAAGTTTTCCCCTTCAATTTTCTCATTTCAGTACTTTTACTCAATAAAAGATATTTCTATAGGAGGGCAGTGCATATGCTATGGTCATGCAGCAACTTGTTCACCAAGACCTAACACTGATGTAAGTATGCATCTGTACGAAAAATTCTGTGTATCCCTGACATATGAGCATTCATATAGAAGCTCATGATAGAGTATATATAATGATTGTAATAGACATATCAGTGAATAAAAAAAATTATAAGATAAAAAAAATTTAAAATGTTGATAGTTTTCAGAATAACAATTTGTGTGCTCTAATTAAAATTAATTTTCTGTTGTAGAGGCTGTATTGTGAATGTAAGCACAATACCTGTGGCAATAATTGTGAGAAGTGCTGTGAATTCTACTACCAGAAACCATGGCAACCAGGAAACACTGGCCTTAAATGTGAAAGTATGACCCTCAGTCAATTATAACTAATGGTCAATGACCATTGGAACAAAAAAACTTTCAACTGAATGAATATTTATTCATCTATGTAGTTGCATATCTGTCTGTTTGCATAAAACAAAAGTTAACTGTGTCAAGTTGCATCATTTACTGTATCAGTTATATGTAGTTCATGTATTGTGCTTTAGAGAAAAGTTAACAAAAGTGAATCACTTTTGCTAAGTCTGTGAACATTTGAAAGGTATAACATACTATATTTCCAGGAAAACAAGCATGTAGCGGTAGTTCATAAGTCCCTTGTTAATCTTAATTCTTTGTTACAATAGATGCTGCATACTTTGAATGAAATTTGTCAAAATTGAAAAATTAAAATGATATAAATTTTCTGTTTGATTTGACAGGATGTAATTGTCATGGGCACTCTACTGAGTGTGTGTATAATGCCACAGTGGATGCCATGAAACTGAGTCTGAACACAGCAGGGGAGTATGATGGAGGCGGTGTCTGTATAGATTGCAAGGTCAGGTCAAGGTCATTTTTACAAAATTAATCTTCTTTGGATCAATGAACAACAGTAATTGACACTTTTGAATTTTGTGATAGGACTATACCACTGGGATCAATTGTGAGAAGTGTATAGAGGGTTATTATCGTCCACTGGGGGAAACCCCAAACTCCCGTTTTCCTTGCCGACCTTGTCGTTGTGAGGTCACCTTGGGGTCAACGGGAAAATGTATTCAAGATGATAGTCTGATCAGTGAAGGAAAGGTAAATCTTGTTACGTTTTTGTATTAACATTCTATTTTTGTGTTTGATATTCCTTAATTTGAAAATAATAAGTATATACTTTCATCGTTAGTATTTGGTAAGATGTTTTACTTTTCTTTGTAGAGACCTGGAGACTGTTTGTGTAATGAAGGCTATGGGGGACCAACATGTCAGGAGTGTGCGTTTGGTTACTATGGTTACCCGTACTGTAAACCCTGTCCATGTAACAGTGCAGGAACACTGAATTCGCAGCAGTGCAGTGGAAATTGTGTGTGCAAGGTGATAAACTTTTGGCATTTTGTTTGACCTGCTCCATTTTATTTAGGAATAAATTTTAAAAATTGAATATGATGAGATGAAGTAAAAATGAAATCTTTAAAAGTTATATGTCGAAATCTTTACAACAAAGTATAAGGCTGGAGTCTTTGTTCAATCTGTTAAACAATTGATCTACAGGAGAATGTTGAAGGTTTTAAGTGTGACCGGTGTAAGCGGGGATACTTTAACCTCCACAAGGACAACCCTGTAGGCTGTATGTCGTGTTTCTGTTTTGGGGTGTCTTCTGTTTGCCAGTCCTCTAATCTGGGCTTAATCAAGGTAAAAATAATCAATTGTGTATAGAGCACATGTTTTGTGAACAGTGTCAAAATACACAAAATCAATGTTTACGTTTCAGCATCAATTTTCTTCACTCTTTGTTTCACGAATATTGAAATGAATCGCAATTCCATTATTTAAACGAAAAAGTTATTAAAGTTTACAGAAATATGTGGTATTTTTCATTAGATTGGAGAAGGGGTAAGAATTATATGTGATAGCATAATCCTTTATTGTGATTATATGCTTTTTTCTTCTTACAAGTCTTGACTATTACTTTGAGGCTTATAATTAAATGTGTAACTTTACAGCAATGGATGATTTCCAAGCTTTATTTTCTCTCACTACAGCATTTCTGTCACACGAAACTCTGACTTCACACAATACAGCAGCATGTATTCACATTGTTTTTGTGGTGACATGAGTAAAAAGTTAATTTCTTGGGTTTTTGCAGAATTAAACCTGAAATGGCTTCTGGTAATAAGTTTTTATGCTTAAAGTAACTTGATTTGATTGATATGCGTATATGTTTTCCTACACAATAAATTTACATGTGTACATAAAATAATATGCATAAAAAAATATGGGAATTACATTATTTTCAAAAGCGTTGGTCATGGCTGCGTTGCTATTAAAACATGCTTTTGAGCTAAATGAAATATGAAAGGGGGGCTTGTTCAGCATTGATTGATCGATTGAATGATTGATTGATTGTAGGTGAGTGATATGTTTGATGGGATGAATGGCTGGGCAGTAACCTCAGTGGACATCAATGGCTTCACGTACTTTATACAAAAGGATGAGGAGGGATGGTTAGTTTACAGGGCCTACCCCGCCAGTCAGAACTCCCTGACCCCAGCCGAGGATCAGGTGGTGTATTACTGGCAGGCACCACTCAAATACCTAGGCAACCGGGTACGGCAGCGTAATTATATTTCTATCACAGAGATTTTGACTGTTTATGTTAATTCAGTATGACTGGTATTCTTTATTATGCTGAGAATAAAGATAAAATTGTACCTTAAAATTGTATAACTTATCTTTTCTTCAAATTATTCCAGTTGACATCCTATGGAGGAAATCTGAAATACACAGTGAAGTATGAAACAGATCCTACTGCACCTTTCCAAAGACACATGTATGGAGTAGATGTCGTTATTCAGGTGAGGTTTTACTCTATTTCTCAACCAAAGTTTTTGAGTTTTCAAAGATATGAATGTATGTTAAGAATATGTAAAGAATATTCTTTCAAGCTATAAATATTGTTTTGCAATAAATTTTTTCGAAAATCGAAACCTTCGTTGACCATTTCTAGAGTGGGGATATGACAGTTGTGAACGGCAAGAGTTACCTGAGAGAAGATGTTCAGGAGACGAGGACTGTGACACTGAATGAGACCAGTTGGTTTCGATTGAATAAAAGTGACCGCTATGAGACTCTGCAGCCAATCACAAAGAAAGAATTCATGATTATCCTTTTCAACATAGAAAGACTTCTGATTCGAGCTACATATCACTCTGCACAGAATGCTGTATAGTAAGTATAAATTGCAAATACATGTACTTATAAATAGAGTGATAACATCTAAGATGTTTAAAACATACACTTGCGATATGTTGTTTTATTGAATAAATTGAATAAAAAAGGACTTAAGCATCAAGTGTTACACAAACATGAATAGATTTACATTTGTCAGCACTAGCAACAAGAACGTAAATATAAATAAGTACATGTACTAATTTAAATAAAAAATTTCACACAGTGCACATACAATATCCAAATCTCATACAAATTTTCTTTTGTGCCAAATAGTCTTCATTATATTTGATTTTTTACAGATTTCTTTGTTTTTTTTAGTTTACGAGACGTGACCCTTGACGCAGTGAGTGCCTTGTCCAATAAGACCCAGACCCTAAAGACCGTGGAGAAGTGTTCCTGTCCCCGGGGGTTCCAAGGTCTCTCCTGTGAAGTAAGCCAAACTCCATCAGAAATGTTGTTACATAATATCCCTTTGTTGTATGAACCAAATATTGAGAATAAAACTTCATGTATCAGGAAAAAAAAGATATTTAATTGGTTTATTAAGAAACCAACATTTTTGTGCACTCATTTATTAGACAGAAGTTCAAGTTTAAAATTCATTGCATGACACCAAAGAGTTCTTTCCCTTGTTTCAGGAATGTGAGTCGGGTTACAGGAGGGTAGGAAACAAGCTTTATGGAGGAATGTGTCTACCATGTAACTGTAACAACCATGCAGAGCGCTGTGACATCAGCACTGGAAAGTGTATTGTGAGTGGTTAGATTGTCTTGTCCATTTTTAGATTGTGTTGACTGGCTTTACCAAAGAATGTATGTTGTATATCAGCATGTTGGTGAAGAAATTACATTATGGTTTTGTTTCATGCTAAATAAAATGGTATAGTCTTTTGCAAGTACATATTTTGCAAAAACAAAAACAAATTTATGTTTGTAAATTTATTTTGCTTCTCCAGGGGTCCAAATTTGATAAATAAAATCTTGTAACTTGTGTCTTCTAGAATTGTCTGCATTTTACAATGGGAGAAAACTGTGATCAGTGTCTGCCTGGTTACTATGGCGACCCCCGCCGAGGAACAGAGGAGGACTGTAAACCATGTGCCTGCCCACTGAGAGAACCAACCAATCAGTTCTCTCCTACCTGTCAGCTGATCCCTCAGGTGGGAAACTACGACAATTACAGATGTGACAAGTGTGCTGTCGGCTACACTGGAGACAGATGTGAAAGGTCAGAGGTCAAAAATATACAGTCAAACTTGTTTTAAGAGGTCACCTTTGGGAAGTCTGGAAACTGGCCACTTAAGATAGGTGGCCTCTTATTCTAGTTTGCCATCGAAAAAGAAATTCAGTCAATAAATAAACAACATTAAGCACTATAGTTAAATAATTAATCAAGTAAAAAAATAGGTCAATTTCACAAAAGCTTTTTATGTGTATAATAATTTTTCATGCTCATTTAAAAATATGCTAAAGAATTAGAAATTTTTAAGATTTTGTGCAGGTTTCTGTTCCTACATATTCATTTGTTAAACATATTGCATTCATCAGTGTGCTTTTGTTACATTGAAATATAAAATAAACTCTTTTAATTATCATTTGAAGAAATACATACAGTGCCTGACTATTACCCTTTTTATAGAGAAAAAAAAATTACACAAACATACAGTTTAATGATAAATAAATTAAAGCATAAAAATTTAAGTAAGAATATGTCAATAAAACATATTTTCAAATAATGGTCAGCAGTGCCCCCCCCCTCCCCTTGCACTTAATTAATCGGCAATTAACTTACTTGCTGAAGTTTTTAAAGTCTGGTAAATTTTATTGTTTATAAAAATGTCAGAATTTCTATGTAACCTACACAGACACACAAATAAAATTAATCAGTTGACCAGGGAGGTGTATTTACGCAGTTGAAAACAACACAGGTGTCATATGCAATAGAGCGTAACTAATCCCTATCGATGTCTCTTCATAGTGAAATTCACGAGATAATCATGCCATATGAAGCACTTTGTTTTCACAAGAGTTGCAATTAGGGCTTCTACATGAAATCAAAATCTAAAAGGTGTGAATTTCTTTAGCTAGGGGAAAGTATCAATTGTGATTAAATTCTTTTAATCGTCGATCTTGAAAAATAACAACGAATTGGTCTAATAGGAGAAATATCTTTTTTTTTTCATAAACACAGAGTTCAGCGTATTTAAAAGCAGTTTGTTTAATTGCTTCAATAGATTAAATTGACTATCGAGCATATAATTACCCAAGCGTATGTGTTTAAAAGACATAAAAAAGTGACGAAATGGCTGCCTATTACAGTGTCAATAAGGCTGTTGGGGGAGGATTTGAGTGGCCGCTGGCCGCGTTACACAGGTGGCCGTTTATTCCAGTTAAAATATATAGGAAAAATTGTCGGGGGGAACTGAATGTGGCCGCTGACCGCGAGTGGCCGTTGATTTCGGGTGGCCGCTAAGACAAGTTTGACTGTACTTTCTTTTCCATTTGTATCCTGCATCATTCATTTCCATAATTAAATCTATTTATAACATCTATAAAATTAATGAACATAGATACTTATAAAACTTGTGAACAACTTTGATGTAGAACACTCAACTTCATTAATTTGATTGAGTGAGTAATTAACTGATATCAAACTCCTTGTAGATGTGTTCCTGGGTACTATGGGGACCCCACTGAAGTAGGTGGTGTCTGTCGGCGGTGTACCTGTGGGGGGAACATTGACACTAGTGATCCTACGAGCTGTGACAGAAAGACAGGGGAGTGTCTGAAGTGTCTGAACAACACTGAGGGACCCACCTGTCACAGGTGTAAGGAGGGCTACTACGGTACCGCTATAAATGGGGACTGTACAGGTAGGTCATCAGCTGATTTAGAGCATTACAGTAAAGTTATTAAACATTGAGATGATAGTGCTTACAGTGTATGTTCTCCAAATGATCAATTCCATCATGTTATCTTGGTGTTCTAAGGGCTCTTTCCTTTCCTTTTGTTTTTGCTCAATTGGAAAAGAAAGGATTGAAAACCTTTCGTCTTAATGATTAAAACTTAGTAATTTTTCCTTTGCAGTGTATAGAAATATTCTTTTTAATGATTCAGAATGGAAAAAAGGAGTAATACAGTACTTATTTGAACAAATAAATTGAAGACATACACTGTACTTAAAATTCTACTTAGGTGGAGACTAGGTCAAAGGCCATTGTCATATTAATTTACCCTGGTTTGCTTCCAGCATGTAATTGTGATCTGAATGGTTCAGTAAATGGTTCGTGTGAGCAGTATTCAGGGAGGTGTGTCTGTAAGGACAGGTTTTATGGGAGGCGCTGTGACCAGTGTCAGGTAATTAGCAGGTGTTACAGTACTGAACAACATTTGGCGTTGTATTTCAGTAATAATTCACAGCAAAATTCATGAATGTGAACTAATTCTGCACCATATGTTGTATTGAATGTTTGCAATAACAACAAAAGTTGTGGTATTTTATATTAACAAGCATTTAGCTCTTTTAAATTGAATCATGTAGTTACATTTAATGCACTCACCACTTGGGATAAATGTAGGTAGCACTTTGTTGTAGCCCGGTTATGGCAATGTTGAGGAGGGTTGTGTACCATGTGATTGTGACCCCCAGGGATCCCGGGGGTCAGTCTGTGACAGTTTTAGTGGACAGTGCTTCTGTAATGTAGGCATTACTGGTAGGAGGTGTGACAAATGTCAGCCTGGATTTTATGGATTTTCAGCAAGAGGCTGCAAGGGTAGGTAGGAGCTAACAGAAATGGGATTCAATCGTGACAGCTTTAAATCTGAGATATGTAGAATTGGCAAATTTGCTATGTTTCCCTTATAAGACATTGAAATATTTGAATGATTTGAGTGTCAGTTTAAAAAAGTGAAGACTACTGTTAAAAAACTATTTACTGTAAACTGCATTTTTTTCAAGTGGGTACAAATTTTGCCATAAGATTTTAGAAAGTTGGTAACGAGTCTGTAAATAAAATTATGCATTCCCAGACTGCCGCTGTAACGATCAAGGAACCAATCAGACCACCCTGTGTGATGATGTCACAGGGGTCTGTAACTGTCTCCCCAATGTCACGGGATCTCGCTGCAATATGTGTCAGGTGATCCAGGCTTTCTGGTTGTTCTCCTCTGTAGGGCTTCTGATCCTTGCTTTATTTTGCTCAGAATCTAAGAGGTTAAAACTGACTAGATTCTATGTATTTATTTAGAATGCATGTACTTACTATCAGCATGACCTGGATTTGATTTCTAAAAGAAAAAAAAGGGTATTCTTGGCTCACCATAGCCTACGATGTTCTTTCTTTGTAACGAAATTGTGCTTTTATTTAAGTAGCAAAGCTTTTTAGGCCAACACAATTTAAAATACAATAGTTCTGTCTATATTCTGTATATACAAGGTGATAGCTAATCAGTCTGTTGCTTCAACTCTCTACACAAGGTGCTAAGGTATCTCTGCAGTAAACTTGGGTATCATATTCTTGATGTAGTGTTTAGTCATTTCATCTTCTTTCATATAAATGATCTTGTCTTTCATTGCAAAGCTTTTATTTATTTTTTTTTTGTCTTTTGTATATATTTCTGCTATTTCTTAGCTATTAGATATTTCAGCACTTGTAGAATATCTGTAATAGAATTGTTTATTGATAGACAATTAGATTTGCCAAATAATCTAGATGAAGAAATGATCTTGGTTAAAACTGATTTCAGAAGAACAACATGTGAAAAGAAGACATTTCAAATATAATAATACTGTATATGTGGAAATTTTAGCTAGACGCAAATTTAGCGATTTGTCCTACAAAACTGGTACAGGGAAAACTGTTTAATCTGACACCTGATTAATCTGACACACAGAATTCCGATGTTAAATTTCTTTCCCATTTTAGTATTTTCCTTGTTTTTAAAACTGGAACATGTAGATTAGACAGGTTTCACTGTATTTTATTTTTCGCGAGATGTAATTTAAGTGATTTTAAAATGCTCACTTAAGAACCTTTTACAAATAAAACGTAATCGATTTTTAGTGATATTCAATTTTAGTGATCTCAGCATCCTTGCTAATAATGCCAAAATTAATTCCTTGCTAAAAATTCTGCTTAAAGGGTATTTCAAGATAATAAAACTGTATGCCCTCTGTTATGTAGGAGAATCACTGGGGTCTGGCTTCAGGTAGTGGCTGCTCCCCATGTGAGTGTGACAGGCTGGGGGCAGTGTACCAGCAGTGTGACCAGAGAACTGGTCAGTGTACATGTAGGACCGGTGTGGAGGGACAAAGGTGTGACAAGTGTCAACCAGGGTATTATGGATTCTCCATCAATGGCTGCAAAAGTAAGAAATTTTAAACTTTCTTATAGAAATGAATAGACAAGCACAAGGAGAAAATACAGCAATAGGTGTTAAATTTTTGAAACCCAAACAAACTGATAAGCTTCAAAAACTAGTAGAAAAAATTTGATTGTTGAAACAATGCAAAAACATTGTTCAGTTACCAAGTTGAAAATGTTTTACTTGTGGGTGCATATGTGGTATTTGAAAACACAAGTTTTAATTGTGAAAAAAAGTATTTGTGTAGTCAACAATTATGATTGAATTCTTTGTAAATTGTTGACAGGATGTCGGCCCTGTAATAAGCCAGGACATGTGTGTGATCCCATCACTGGTCATTGTGTGTGTCCACCCCTTACTACTGGACCACAGTGTGGGGAATGTCAACCCAATACCTGGGGCTATGACAGCACCACAGGGTGCAAGGTGATAACCTCTCATCAGTTTTTTTCTTTGGTAACAGAGTAAAATCAGTAAAGATGTAACTTCAAGAAAAAGAATGTTTTTCATACTTGATTACTATTTATGCCTCTTTACAGCCTTGTAACTGTGATCTTCGAACCTCAGAATCCAGACAGTGTGACAGGAATACAGGACAGTGTACCTGTAAGGCTGACTTCACAGGTGACAGGTGTGATAAGTGTCTGCCTGGATTCTACAACCATCCTAACTGTCAGCTCTGTCTGTGTAGTGCTGATGGTACAGAACCCAGCAGTTGTGACAACTCTACAGGGGTCTGTCAGTGTGACAGCAGAGGACAGTGTCAGTGTAAGGTAGGTCTGTCTGTCTGTATATGTAGAGCTGATGGTACAGAACCCAGCAGTTGTGACAACTCTACAGGTGTCTGTTGGTGGTGGTGTAAAGCAAGTCTGTCTGTCTGACTTTCTAGTGTGATGATATAGAATACTGTCAGAATAGAGTTTGACTGCATGTTTATTTACACAAAGAATTTTCCAGAGAATAATTTAAGTTCAGGTATGAGCCTCTGATATTGCATGAAAGCAGGAAGTGGTTTCAGTGCAAGGTGTTTATATCTGTCTGTCATTAGGGGACAGTAAAGATGTAGAAAGGGGACAGTGTCTGTCCATCAGTTGCATAACAGAAGACTGCATCATTGTTTTTTGTTTGCCTGATTGTCATCTGTGTATATAATTGATGTAGATTATGCTATGCTAGGCTTTGGTAATTTATTTACATGTATTTGCATTCAAACATGAGAGATGTGTTCAGGAGAAAGACAATGTATTCATATTTAGTTGTTTCACTGTATAAAACATCTAAAATGGGTAAAAATTGACAGCATATACCTAGTACTGCTCAGATAATCCCTCAAATCAATTAACTTTGAAGATTAAAATGTTCTAATTAAACATAGAAAATTTGATGATTCTTTAAAATACTTTATTGAAATATTTCTGTCTTCTTTTCAGGAAAATGTACAAACCCGTACATGTGGTAGTTGTATACCAGGATCCTTTAGTCTACACAGAGCGAATCCCTATGGCTGCACTGAGTGCTTCTGTTTTGAGCGGTCCAACAGGTGTGAGCAGGTGCCCTATATCTGGAAAAAGGTACTTAGTATATAAAAATCTGACTGACATTAAATGTTTAATTGCAATATGCACAGGTGTTAAATACTACATAAAGTCATTGAAAACTTTGCTGCAAAAAGATGAAGTCATTGTATATTGTAAAGGTCATAGAAAATAATACAATGTGATACTCTATCTGTAATTTTACTGTACTTTTGATTTTAGGTTGAGATTCCTGAGGACAGTGTGTCATTTGATCCTCGAGTCACAAACAAAGTCACTTTAAAATATAAATCCTATGTAGTTATCCCACATAACTCCACCTGGGCAGCTGTTCCAGAGTCCCTAGCAACCAAACCAGTTTACTGGAGCCTGCCAGACAGTTACCTAGGTGATTTGGTGAGTGAATTTAATATACATGTAAATGCAAAGAGCTTTATGACATGTTATTGAATGTTTTAAAGTGTCCGTATTCCAGAGGATTCCAGATTTGATTACTGTGATTTGGGAAGTAATTATACCCCCCGCAAACGAAGTTTGGGGGGGTATATAGGAATCACCTTGTCCGTCTGTCTGTCTGTCCGTCTGTCCATCTGTCTGTGCAAACGTGTCCGGTCCATATCTTTCTTACGGAGGGACATTAGAATCTACTACTCCACACAAAGATTGCCCATGACCTAAGGGTGTGTCATGACCTTGACCCAAGGTCATTTGGTGAAGTTCAAGGTCACTGGAAGAAAAAGTTCATAATTCGTGTCCGGTCCATATCTTTCTCATGGATAAACTTGGTAGGTTCTCATTTCATGCAAAGATTGCCCATGACCAAAGAGTGTGTCATGACCTTGACTGAAGGTCACTTGAGGAAGTTCAAGGTCACTGGAAGAAAAAGTTCATAATTCGTGTCCAGTCCATATCTTTCTTATGGATAAACTTAGTAGGTTCTCATTTCACGCAAAGATTGTCCATGAACTAAGGGTGTGTCATGACTATGACCCAAGGTCATTTGGGGAAGGTCAAGGTCACTGGAAGAAAATTTTCATAATTTTTGTCCCGTCCATATCTTTCTTATGGATAAATTTGGTAGGTTCTCAATTCACACAAAGATTGCCCTTAACCCAAGGGTGTGTCCTGACCTTGACCCAAGTTCATTTGGATAAGTTCAAGGTCACCTGAAGAAAAAGTTCATAATTCGTGTCCGGTCTACATCTTTTTTATGGATAAACTTGGTAGGTTCTCATTCTACACAAGGATTGCCCATGACCCAAAGGTGTGTCATGACTTTGACCCAAGGTCATTTGGGGAAGTTCAAGGTCACTGGAAGAAAAAGTTCATAATTCATGTCCGGTCCATATCTTTCTTATTGATAAACTTGGTAGGTTCTCATTTCACACAAAGATTGCCCATGACCCAAGGGTGTGTCATGACCTTGACCCAAGGTCACTTTGGGAAGTTCAAGGTCACTGGAAGAAAAATTTTATAATTCATGTGTGATACATATCTTTATTATGGAAAAACTTACTTCTGAAAAAACCCAGCGGGGGGTATTTTGTCCGATTTGGACAGTTCTAGTTTTCATTGCAGACATTGACCTATAATGGGGAGATGAGGTTTAGTGTACAGTTCAGATCAGATGATGGACCCCCAGCTCGAGTGGATGACAGTCCAGACATAGTGGTGGTGGGGAACAGGTTCCAGATGACTCACCACACCGCTACACCATGGTCACCGAGTGGACAGAGGTCCATCTCTGTCAGGTTACACCCTGTAAGTGGATTCTACCAATCATAGGCTGAGTACTCTACCAATATACATAGTACAATTAAACTTTGATATCTCCAACAGCAATACCTCGAATACCATAGATATGTGGGAGTGATTGGGAAGTCCCAACCACTTATTCTTTATGTACATTTATTTTACCCTGGATATTTTGAATCCTTTGATATCTGAAAGTTTTTTCTTGGTCCAATTTAGTTCCAGATAATGAGGTTTGACTGTACTTGAAACTTATTAACTGTGGTGATTTTTTGAGAAATGTAATGGTTGTCCCATAAGAGTATTATGAGTCAGTTAATATTCAGAGAGCTTCAACATGTTTAATAAATTTGTTTGTAGACTGAATGGAGAGTGGTTGGTTTTGGTAATGCCACCAGAAGTTTGATGATGATAGTACTGCAGAATGTCACAGATATTTATATAAAGGCCACTCTAGATGACCAAGCTAGATCTGCTAGGTAAGAAACTTCTCTTTGTGTATATTGTATAAACATAATGTATAGATGTAGCACCACACTCAAGAGCTCTTGGTCCTTAGTTGTATCCAAATACATCAGTTAATTCCACTGATCTATTTAAAATAAAACACAGTATTTAAAATATGTTCACGAGTAACCCTATTCAGTAGCAAAATTTGCTGTATCTCCCACACTAAATATTTCATTGTTTCATAGTAATTGCTGAAAAGTTTTGTTTTTCTGCCTTGTTCTATGTGCTTTGTTCCAGATTTTGGTTTCTTTTTCAGGTTGACCTCTGTGTCTTTGGACAGTGCCCAGCCAGGGAATGGTAGTACAGAGAACCCAGCCTTAGGAGTGGAAATCTGTCAGTGTCCAGAACAGTACTCCGGTCTGTCCTGTCAGGTACTGAACATTCTGTCGAAAATTATAACAGGATGCAGTTGTCAAAAAATACTGTATACATGGAAATTTTCGCCCCAGTTTTATTTCTGCCCCTCTTGCCCTCGTCGGAAGTTGAGCAAATTTAAAATGGGGTGAATTCAAAGTAAACAGTATTATATCTTAAACAAAAATCTTTCTGTGCAAATTTAAAACAAGGAAAACTTGTTTCCAAATATGAGAGGGCGAAAATAACCCTGCATACAGTATTTAAGAATCTTTTACCTTTGAACACATAATCAACATTTTCAGTTTAGCTGAATTTAATTGATCCAAGAATTTAACAGTAAAACTCCTATGTATTACAGGACCCAGCAGAGGGTTACTACAGGCTGAAGCACAACCTGACGGTAGATCTGTCTTATCCAATCCGTGTTATTGGAGAGGTGGCGCCCTGTAACTGCCACAGACACTCAGACATCTGTGACAGGGAAACAGGGGTCTGTAAGGTACAGTCAGTAGTGTACTAGGGCTAATTATGGTATAGGACAGGAAACGATTGTGTACTTTAAGGCTGAAGGATCTTTGAACTTGCCTTTGATTAAGGATTTGTGAATGAGGTTAAATGTATATAATTTAATTTTGTTTGTATTCTAGTCTCTCATTGGTTGATTTCCAAAAAGGAATGCAAATTATTTCTCAATAACCTGGTTTGGTATGGGGACACACACCCTTGACAACCAGCTGAATCATCTGTATCCATGCAATCCCCTCATTTCCAGTCCTTGGGATTCATGGAAAATTCCAGATTTAATAAATGTACTTTCACTTCAAACAACAGCTCAATCTTACCTCATATAAACAAACATCATGGCTGCTAGATCTGTGTTTCAGTTTTAACGTCCCGTTGTTTCATATCACTGCCATTACTAGGGATGTATTATTGAGCGGCAAATTTGAAGTCATAAAAAGCAGCACAATTTTACACGCACAGTTGTTTAGTTATTTTAAAATTAAATTGTAAAGAATGACATAACCTAATTCTTGGCCAAATTATTCGATTATAACCTGTGTTATAGGAGAGTTTACGCTTTTTTATAATCCGCTTCACGGATTATAAAGCATAAACTGACCCAAACCAGGTTATAATCGAATAATTTGGCCAAGAATTAGAGTCATTCCTTAAAGAACCTTCATATATATATTAATAAATATATAGATATAGAAATGAATATATGTAAGCATAAATCAAAATTTGAAAAGGGTGAATGATTATGTTTATTAAAGATAAATCCACCATTAGACATGGATTATGATGACTAAATATTACAAATTCTAGAATTGTCAGCATAATACAACAGGAAGTCAGTGTGAGAGATGCTTGCCAGGTTTCTATGGTGATGCCACCAGAGGTTCCCCTGTCGACTGTCAACCCTGCATCTGTCCCAGCATTGACAATAAGTAATAATGCTCCTCAATGACTAAATTAAAGAACTCTTGTTCTTATGTCATTTTAGGTGTGCAACTCCTTAAGTAAAAAATATAATGTCACTTCAAAAATTTTTTCAGCTTCAGCAGCACTTGTGAGATTCGTCGAGGCCTGCTTTTCTGCACAAATTGCACTGAAGGATATATTGGTACAAGATGTGAATCGTATGTATTTTCTGTTGTTGTAATTTTAAAACAAAAAAAATAAAATATTGATACTGTCCTTATTGTAAAAACCATGGTACACATATGTTTAGCTTGTACCAAATCTTTAGGTCACCATAGAATGGAAAACTTTCTATTGTATGATAAAGATGGTGATATTAGTTATTTCATTAAGGCCACATAAAAAATGTTTGTGTACCCTAATTAAAAAAAAGAATGGGTCAGTAGAAAGATGGGAAAAAAAATTCCCCAGAAATTTTCAAAATCTGTCAAAATTCAAAGAATAATTGATGGAAAGAAAAACTTAAATTGTTTCTTAAAACTGAAAAATAAAGATGCCTTGATTTTTTTTTTCAAGAAAGTAATTTTCTATATAATGAGGAATTTAGCTTCAGTTAATATAAAATTATATATTTTAATGGAAAACATTTTCCACAGCTTTGTATTAAGATAATGGGAGAGTTGAGTGTACAAATATTTAAAATTAAAGAATGAAAAGTACTTAAAGCACTTGTTAAAAATCTTAAATTGCCAAGTATTGCCACACTAGAAAAAATGTTTTAAAGGTTAAATACTTGATATAAATTTTATAAATAATCCATATTTACATGCAACTCCTTTGAGCAAATTTGCTCTTTATTTAAAAGACTTCAGATATGTTGATACTTTTAAAAAAATTTAAATAACTCTATTGTGTGTGAAATCAAATTAAGGGCAGCATAAAATATAATGATGGTTTAAATCAACATTTGTATAAGTGGATAATAATCCATTATATACATGTAATTATTCCCTATACTTGAGTGACAGGCTGGAGACAGTGTTGTCATAAGACCTTAATTATCCCACCCCAATTATCAACCCCCACACAATGCACATTTTTGTCCATTGAATTTTAATCTGTCATCTTGGGAAATCATTCACCTTTCTCCTTGTCATGAATATAAATTCATAGACATTGTCATTGGAAGGAGACATTGGGTCATTCATTCAGAAGGAATTTGTTTTAGAATATGTATTTGTTACTGTGCATTTTAATTCTGCTTAATTGTGCTGATGCAAGGAGTTTTATAGGGTAAAATAATCCTCTCTTTTAATTGGATGTTTTCCATAGGAAATTTGCAAAGAAGATTTTCATTTTTATTATTTTTTATAGCATGTTTATTTATTCAATGTAATTATATTGTTTTTCCTCTTCTCAAAAAGGAAACATCAATGGATAAAAAATTACTGGAAATTTACATTCTATTATGTTTGTTTAAACAATCCAAAAATAAAAAAAAAAAATGGATTGAGAGATGGAAATTTCTTGATTTATATACATTTGACTGTGTTTGCTTTTATATTGTTTTATTTTTTCAAAAATTAAATTACCGGTAAAAAAAAAAAAACAACTTTGATAAATAGTGTATAAATAATTTTACAATATATGTGTAACAATCAAGAAGTTATCCAAAAAGTTTCTAAAATTTATTACTTGATAAACATGTATATGAATCTTATTTTACTTTGTTTAATGATGAAAATATATTTAAAGGTGTGCAGAAGGTTACTATGGGGACCCGCGACAGCCAGGGGGTCATTGTCTGCCTTGTGATTGTAATCCAGAGGGCTCTGTGTCTACGTTATGTAACGCTCGCGGTCAATGTCAGTGTCTTCCTGGAATAACGGGAGAGAAGTGTGACGGATGTCAGCCCAGATATGCTGTAGAAAATGGAAAATGTGTTTGTGAGTGTTCAATGTCTCGAGATACATTAACATATGAATAAAAAGGCATGCATAAAATGTCTATATAGAATATTCTGCTTACATTTTTAATCCTCAAGAAAAGCAAATAACATTTCGAAAGTTAATGCAATATTTATTTTTTATTTATTTTTTGCTTTGTCATTGAATTATTCCCAGAAATTAACACAATATCTTTTTAATTCAAATTGGATAAAAAATGTCATTTCTTTGTTATGTGGGATTTTTCAGCATGTGATGAGGGCTGCACAGCTGACCTGATGAAAGAATTAGATGACCTTGAAAACATGACCAGTCAAGTGAACTTAACTGGAAAGCTCCCTGTCCCATGGACCCAGCTCTGGAAAATCAAGAATGAAACAGAATTACTCAAAGTATGTACAGTTCAAAAGTTGAAACTCTAGCTGAAAAGTTTAAGAAAAAAAAAAGTTATCAAGTGATTTTTTTTTATTTTCAAAAATTAAATAATACTTTGCTACCGAGGAAAAGACTAAAGAATTATGCATGTATAAATATGATAAGTGGAATGATGATAAGTCTTGTATAATAAAACAATACAGGCTGAGTTGGACACTATAAGGAATGCTGAACTGGATTATTTGAGGAATCAGACAAATGACCTTGTGAGGGATTCACAGGACTTACTCACCAGAGTGAGTGAAATGTGTTGTGTGTGTAGTGCTTATATAGTCTTGTGTAGTCCTTATATAGTCTTGTGTAGTCCTTATATAGTCTTGTGTTCTGTAATGTTGAAGTCTTGCATACCATGTGTCCAGTTGTGTATAGAATGCTTGCATAAATCTCTCTCTCTCTCTCTCTCTCTCTCTCTCTCTCTTTCTCTAGTCCAAGTGCATGTTGGTGTGTGTTTGTATATGTTTGTATTGCTAATTGGATAGCTTCTCATTTCACCTATATAAATACATAATATATACTGGGTAGTTATTTTCTTATCCATCAATCATCAATATGCTCAATACAGTTGAACCTCCTTTATATTTCAAAAAAGCAATATATCAAATACCAGGGCTATTTTGAAGTAGATTGGCAGTCCCAACCCTTTTTTAGCTCACCTGAGCCAAAGGCTCAAGTGAGCTTTTCTGATCAAAATTTGTCCGTTGTCTGTCGTCGTTGTCGTCGTAGTCGTCGTCGTTGTAAACTTTTCACATTTTCAATTCTTTCAAGTAACCACTGGAAACATTTCAACCAAACTTGGCACAAAGTATCTTTAACTGAAGGGGATTCAAGTTTGTTCAAATGAAGGGCCACACCCTTATTCCAGGGGAGATAATTAAGAAATAATGAAAATTTGATGGTATGTTTTAAAAATCTTCTTCTATAGAACCACTGTGCCAGATTGCAACTGTTTAGAAGCATCATCAGGTAGTGTAGATTCAATTTTATTCAAACCATGACCCCAAACTTTGGGCGGGGCCACAATGGTCAATCAAAGTTTTACATAGAAATATATAGGAAAATTCCTTAAAAATCTTCTTCTCAAGAACCATGGTGCCAGGAAAGATGAAACTTATGGTGCTCAGTGTGTATATAAAGTTTGCTCAAATCATGACCCTTCGACATTACGGGGTCACAATGGCCGTTCAAAGTTTTACATAGAAATATATAGGAAAATTCTTTAAAAATCTTCTTCTCAAAAACACACAACAAAATAATACTTATAGGGAAGCATCCTCAGGTAGTGTAGATTCAAGTTTGTTCAAATCATGACCCCTGGGGGTAGGGCGGAGCCAAAATGGCCGATCAAAGTTTTACATTGAAATATATAGGAAAATTCTTTAAAAATCTTCTTCTCAAGAATAGCAAAGGCATGAATGATCATATTTTTGTGGAAGCATCCTCAGGTAGTGCAGATTCAGATTTATTCAAATCATGACCCCTTGGGGGTAGGGCGAGACATCAATGGCTGATCAAAGTTTTACATTGAAATATATAGGAAAATTCTTTAAAAATCTTCTCAAGAATAGTAAAGGCATGAATGATCATATTTATATGTCAGCATCCTCAGGATATTCAATTTTTGTTCAAATCATGATCCCAAGGGGTAGGGCGGGGCCACAACATGGAATCCAAGTTTTACATAGAAACATGTAGAAAAAAATTTTTAAAATTCTTTTCAAGAATCTCTCTCTCTTAGTCCTGTTCATATGGAAGCATTCTTGGTGTGTGTGTAGATTCAATTTTGTTTGTCATGACCCCTTGGGGTATAGGGCGGGGCCACAATGTAAGTTCAAATGTGATAAAGCCACAGGTAATATATGCAAGCATCCTTAGTTAGTGAAGATTCAAGTTTGTTCAAATCATACCATCTCCCTTTTAAGGATGGTTGAGACTACTACTGGGTTTAAACTTTTCAACATTAAACTGATTTCTGCTTTTTTCCTATCCACATTGCTCAGGTGAGCGATGTGGCCCATGGGCCTCTTGTCTTTAAGTTTTTGCCCTTATTGTCACATATCTTTATATATCTCAAAGTTAAACCTTAATCCCTTGAAGTTTGAGATAACAAGATGTAACTGTATTTATAATATACAAATGAGTTGTGACTATAATTTTTCCTGGAGTATAATCAATAAATCTCTGTGTGGGTTGAATATTACCACCCAGCACATTTACTCTAGCTGTATCTTTATATATCTGCTTTGAGTCACTTTGCCTTTTATCTTTCAGATTATTATGATTAAATTATTTTTAATTATTGAATTTCTGGAAAAGTTTTTCTTAATGATTAGATAGTGATTAATATCTTACAGGTAAAAAAAAAAGATAAAAGTACACATACACATTTTTCTTTCTTTTTAATAAACTTGAAGATTTATACAGGTCAACATGGTGTACCCTTTTAAAGCTCAATGTTATATGTTTTAGTCCAGGAGAGCTAAGCTCAAAGCCGGCCCACTGGGGGATAAAGCAGCTACCCTGAAGAAGAATGCCACTGACCTGGAGGCCGATCTTAACGACACCGTCAGGGACATGAGGGGTAAGGATTGATAACAAACAACGATAAAACTTCTCTGAGGAATCAGAATTATAACTAGATACGATCTCGTTGCGAGCAACGAGAGGTCTTCTGTCCGATTCAGGAAAAAAAACCTCGTAAAATTAAGCTGAAAAGTGATTCAAAATTTTGGTCACAAGGAGGATTGAACTCAGGTAGACAACGTGAATGCACTTTTTTTTTCTCTTTTATCCCTAACGCGCAAACCATTATGCTATAATTGGGAGCAGTGCTCTAAATATACTTGTGTATACTTTTGCAACAGTACATTTGTCGAAGAATTATAAAAGGCGGACCACTATTCATAATTTCGCGCCAAACGCCACGAGTAAATATTCGCGCCTTTTCTTTGGACTGATCTATTAAATAGGTGTGATAGCTTCAATGAAATTAAATAAATAAAACGTTCTTATGGCCTTTATTTTATTTCGACGTTAAGAAAGTATATTTAACACATTGTACATATTACATATATCTTACCACGCCCAGTTACACTAAAGCAGAAAAAAGGAAAATAATTTTTAAGATTGACACTGAATTGCAACGTACTACTACGTGAGAGTCCAAGTAGTTTTTCACATTTCATGTATCCTATGTCAGAATGGTTCAATCAAACGCTTACTGCCACCATAAACCCCTACTCGCGAAATGGCGGAGTGAACTCGGGCCCGCTTATTTTCAAATATTAATATCTAGAGTTCAGATTAACCAATACTAAAACAACTTATATAGTAAGCATCAATGGAAAGGTCACTATTGATATTCCAAAAATAAATGAAAAATATTGAAGAACAAAAAAGTTAGAAAATGCACTTTTTTAAATTCGCATCTCCTAACGACAGGAAGTATTGACGACGAGCGAAAGGTCGCGTATAGTGAATATCACGATATATCCCTGAAAGTTTCATGTTGATATCTTCTACCGTTGTTGAGATTAATCGTGGACAAAATGTCATTTTAAATTCAGAAAATGTCCCGTAACTTGGCACCAGAAGAGAATTTTCAAAAAATCTCTCGGAAAAAATAACTTCCGATAACAACATATAATTTCTGTATATTTCATGAAAATCCACCCCCTGGAAATCGCGTGCACAAAATTTGGTGTACGGAAAAATAATAATAATAATAATAACTAGAACGATCTCGTTGCGAGCAACGAGAGGTCTTCCGTCCCATTCTGAAATAAAATGCAAAAAATCTAGCAGAAAAAGTGATAAAAAAATAATTACAATCCAACGCGTTAACCATTCGGACATTGAAAACACCGCTTCAAATTTTTAAATGCAAATATCTCGAGATGGGCTTTTTCGATTCTAAAACAAATTACATATAACGCATTCGCAAATGAGTCTATATTTAAATTATTAACATCACAAAAAAATATTGAATAACAAAAAAGTTGGAAAATTGCATTTTTTAAATACCCTTCCGGTACAAACCGGAAGTACTACGACGCACAAAAAGACGATTAAACCACAAAGTCATGATCTATCATCTCCAATTAGTCTCCAGTTCATATACTCAACTATTTTCGATAAAAAGGGGCGACAAAATTGCATTTTAAAATCAGGAAATTGGCCATAACTTGGAACTGGAATCGTATTTTCCAAATTTTCCTTCAAAAGTAACAACTTCATATTATAACACATATTCTGTGAAAGTTTCGGAAAACCGCTATAGTTCTCGATAAATCGCCTGCACAAAATTTTGGCAAAAAAAAGAATAATAATAAGAATAATAACTAGAACGATCTCGTTGCGAGCAACGAGAGGTCTTCCGTCCCATTCTGAAATAAAACGCAAAAAATCTAGCAGAAAAAGTGATAAAAAAAATATCGGACATTTGAAGTCGCTCGCGTGACAATCCAACGCGTTAACCATTCGGCCATTGAAAACACCGCTTCAAATTTTTAAATGCAAATATCTCGAGATGGGCTTTTTCGATTCTAAAACAAATTACATATAACGCATTCGCAAATGAGTCTCTATTTAAATTATTAACATCACAAAAAAATATTGAATAACAAAAAAGTTGGAAAATTGCATTTTTTAAATACCCTTCCGGTACAACCGGAAGTTCGACGCACAAAAATACGATTCGGCAAACCACAAAGTCATGATCTATCATCTCCAATTAGTCTCCAGTTCATATACTCAGCCATTTTTGATAAAAAGGGGCGACAAAATTGCATTTTAAAATCAGGAAATTGGCCATAACTTGGAACCGGAATCGTATTTTCCAAATTTTCCTTCAAAAGTAACAACTTCATATTATAACACATATTCTGTGAAAGTTTCGTTGAAAACCGCTGAATAGTTCTCGAGAAATCGCCTGCACAAAATTTTGGCAAAAAAAAGAATAATAATAAGAATAATAATAATAATAAGAAACAATAGAATCACTATAAGGTCTTCCGTGAAGACGGAAGACCTTAATAATAATAAGAAACAATAGAATCACTATAAGGTCTTCCGTGAAGACGGAAGACCTTAATAAGAAACAATAGAATCACTATAAGGTCTTCCGTGAAGACGGAAGACCTTAATTATATTTTAAATATATTAGTTTTATGATTTATAAATAGTCATATTTTCAAAATCTTCTACATGTATTTGTCTTTTAATTGATTGTCTATTTTGTTCTTTCACTATGTGAAGTTTAAATATTGTATTTTCAGACTTTGTGGATAAGCTAGTGGATATTGTTCAGGGCCTGTTTCATAACAAAAGTGGAATAAATGTCACTGATGCCTTGGAGAAAGTGAGAGCCATTTTAAGGGACATCAAAGACAGAAATTTTACCAGAAATCTGGAGAGGGCACTCAGAGAAAATAAGTAGGTGGAATATTTTATGTGATCAATTTGTGTTGCTTAATTATTTGTCTTTTGGACTTTGAAATGCTTGTAAACAGAAATTAAAATTACAAATATAAAAAGGGTTTTCTTGCTGTTTCGCTTTTGGTGAATTATGGTATTTTAGTTTCATTGATTGTAAAGTAGGAAAAAGAGGAGATTTCTGTTTGAAGAAAGAGCATTTCATATCAAGTACTGTATTATTTTGGAAGTACAGTAAAACTCGTTTAGTACAAACATGGATATAGCAAAGTAATATTGGATCCCCAGCTATATGAATTTAAAGAATTCCTTATACGGATATAGCAAAGTACAAATATAGCAAAGTAATTCATAGGTCCCAGTGACTTTGTTATAACCGAGGTATTTGTTCATATTAAGTTTGTAACATCAATCTTTGTCACAACACACTTTTTCAGACTGGCTGAGAAATTGTCAGAAAAAGTGCTGGAAATGAAGAACAAACTTGTGAACACATCGGGAGTGATGGAGGAAATTCAGGCTATTGTAGATAAACTTCAAGACCTTCAGAGACATTCTAATGAATCTCACAGGCAGTCAGACGAAGTGTTTGGAATGATAAATAACATTCTCACAACAAAAAATAAAACAGAGGTAAAATTTTAAAAAAGAATCTAAAAGTATATTGGAAAAGAAGAGAGGAAAAGAAAATTTAGAGTATGTGTGTCCTACATAATTATGTATCTTTTTCAGGATATGTTGGTTGATGTGGACCTGGTACATGATGATACTGTTAAAATTTTGGGGGATGGGCATCAACTCAACATTGAGTCAGCAAGTGAACTGGAAAAAGCCAAGGAAAACATCAAAGTAAAAAAAAAAATTTCCATTGCATCTAAAAATTTCTCCAGGAATTGTATATTTTGATCAACATTCAATTTGTTGAGAATTCCTCTGTCAAATTAGTTTAATTAAATGAATATTCAATCCACTTAACAATCATTAAAAATGATTTTTGATATGCTCCAGGATGTAGAAAGAAAAGCAAGCATCTTTGACCAAATTTTGCCAGAACTTAGATCAAAAGTCAATAATAGCAGAAGTCAGATACCTGGAACAGAGGCCAAAGTCAGGGCAGCAGAGAGTCATGCAAGGGACCTGTCTAATTATGCTGAACAGCTGGAAAGGTACAAAAACAATTTTGACTGGGACTAATTCTTAAATAGTTCATTGCAGTGTGTAGAATATACATGTATTGTACCATTTTTTTCAAGAGCAAAGATCATGCCATTAAATCTAAAATGCATATTGGTATTGCGAATTTTATCTGTGTATTAATTTATCGTTAGGGAGTTTGAGAAGACCAAAGCAGATGCGGCTGACCCTCTGAAGGCTGCTCAGGTGTATGGTAACATTGTGAAGGCTGTCAACGAGGCAGAAGAAGCAGCCAAACGAGCCATCAAAGCAGCAGAGGAATCCATCAAAATTGTAGGTTATGGTTCAGTATTATAAATTTGAAGTATTCCAATGAAAAATTAATGTTATGCTAACATTTTACAACCTGTGATTTTATTCATTCAAACAGTCTATGCATTTCAGGAGCTCAGTTTATGATCAGTAGAAAAATGTGCTAATTTTTGCATGATTTAAAGTATAGCACTCTGTGGGTGCTTTATTTCTAATTAACACATTTTATGGAAGTTGCATGTGCAATTTTTTGATCAAAGCAATCCATGTTTTCAGTTCCATCTACATGTCATGGAATCTTGTCTTTCATACATGGGTTTAAAACCTTGCTTGGATGAATTTTATATACATGTATAAAATGGAAGAGTTTTGTCTACTTTCTGATATAACATTTTCTTTACACAGGCTGGAGTGAAGAACATTACAGATGAGGTGTCTCGCTCACTTAACAGGAGCAGAGAACTGCTAAGACAAGCCAATAAAACACTTAGTAAAGTTCCAGGTATGTTAAACTTGTCATGGTCATCTTATAGACAGATGAAGATATAGTTCAACTATGCATTCTCAACCCCTGATTTCCTTTTTTGAGAAAGGTAGTGGAGTGGATTGCAATCTTAAGACAATATTATTTTGATTAACATTGTGACTGTCCTTTTTAGGTTTGGATAAACATTTGAGTGTTCTAAATGAGGATTTGCTTCGTGTTGAAGAAGAACAAAGCAAGATCAGACAAGGCCAGTCTGACGTAAAGGAGGCTCTGAGACAACTACCTAAAGGTTAGAACTTAAAACCAGCAGCACAATTCAAATTTTGATCTGTCATCAATAATATTTGATTTTTTTTCTCATGATTTTGATTTTATTTTCATTCTTTCTTTTCTTCAATTTAAGTAATGTGGGCAATAGAATTTTTAGTCATTTTCACTTTTACTTTCCTGACAGACCTCAGTGACAAAGCTTTGAAGATTTCCAAAGACACTGACAAGACAGCTGATGATCTAGAATCTCTGGAAGAAACAGTAGGAAATATTAACAGCAACATAAAGAAAGATCTTATTCCAAAGCTAAACCAAATCCGGGATGTAAAGTTTGATGGCATATTTGAAAACATAGAGAATTCAAGTGAGTTCCAACATTTAAAGGATTTTATCTGATCATTTTTCATTTGAAAAAAACATTATAATGACACAGATTAAGATGCTGACGAATCTGTTTGTTTCTTGTAGTTGATACAGCAAAAGCAAATATAAAACAAATAAGTGCTATTGTTGATGGGGTTGAGTCAGCAGCCAACAGAACCATGACTGCCGAGTCCAGGCTCAACGACAAACTCAAGATGCTGAGAGACAACATCAAGCAAGCTCGTGCTCAGGCTGAGAAGGTATGTACAGTCAAAACTCACAAAACAGCAACTGTGGAATAATCCTCATTATGAATGGTCAGACTGCAAAGTTAACATCTTTTGTGAGAAAAGGCTAAAAACAATGCTGGTAGTTGTTATTAAATTTACAATGTTTTGGGCCTCATCAGGTGATTATATTTATTTACAGGTGAAGGTGTCACTGTCGGCCAATGGACAGTGTGTTAGATCCTACGTCTCCAAGTCTACTGCCGGTGTCACCAATAAAATCACCTTTTCCTTCAAGACAAACAATGCGACTAACAACCAAATCTTTGTATTGCTGCAAAAGTCTCCCACGGTTTGTGTCAAATTGATAAATTTATATTCAAAATTTATTGAAGGAATAACTGTCTAATTTTTTAATTTTATGATGTGATCAATTGAGTGGCCTGCATGATAATTTGCATAAACGCCAAAGGTGTTTATTTGTAAAATTATCTCGCAAGCCAATGGATTGATCATCGTCATGAAATAAAGAAAACCTGACAATTATTCCTTAATATTTACATGCTCTTGATTCCGCCAATCCACTTGATACAAGGCCAGCTTCTTGTCTCAATTTGTTCCACCATGCACATGATTTTTTTCATTGCGCCTATAGATGATCCAGTACATTTATGTAGAAATAAAGTACATTAACTACTTGTAATTTTTTCTTGGACAAAGACATTGGAAATGCAAATATTTGATAATATTGCAGGTTTAACAAATTGGTGCTTTGTAATCTCTGGACATTTGTGAATGAATATCAGATTTGTTTTATTCTTATGTTGGCTTAACTTTTCAACTAAAATTGAATGATGAAAGGCTACCATTTTAGACTACAGCTGTTTGAATAGAATGATATTGCATATTTGAATATCATATATGTCCATTTGGTGTAACTACCTCTTTGTAGGAGTTCCTTGCAGTAGAGATGATCAGTGCAAAGGTTAGATTTTTATGGAATGTTGGAGCAGGCGTGGGTAGTGTCACAAGTGATCTTCCCATTCAGAATGAGGCCAATTTTATCAATACTGTTGACAAGTGGTACCATGTCAAAGCTGAAAGGTAGGGAAAATTTAGACATCAAGTGCAAAATATCTAGTGCTGATATATGTATATTGTAGATTCAATTATGTTTCATTGGGGGTTCAATTTTTTGTGAATATTTTTTTTACATAAAATACACAAAAATTGAAATTTTGCAATATAGGGAATATGTTTTATGACAAGGTGTCAAACCATTTTATTATGTTCTTATTCTATTAGATTTTAGTAGTCCATAAGAATTGGATTCCATGTTTTAAAATTATTCCAAAGTATATTATGGCTGTTGATAACGCAATAATTCATCATTACCAATAACCATGTTTCAGGCGTGGTATCATAGGGACATTGGAGGTCAGTAAACTATCCAATGGGAAGACTGTTGAGACATTCAAGGGAACATCTCCTGTTGGCCGCTCTTTTCTGAAGCTGGATGAAAACTCAGAGCTCTATGTGGCTGGTTTGCCATTTGGGGTGAATGTATGTATATTTATCATTCCTTTCTAATTAATAAACATAAAAAATTTGCAGGGCTGTATTGTTTTAAAATCTACCCCCTCCCCTCCCCCCTTTTACATTGTGCTCACAGAGAAAAATTGCCACTATTTCAGAGGTCATCAGAATTGAGAAGCATAGCAAATTTCTCTGGGTGTATGAATGAAATGTACATTGATGACCAGAAAATAGGACTTCATAACTTCAAGACAACCAGTCAGCAAGGTTGCTGGGGCTGCAGGAATGTGTCAGTAATTTTACAGTTTTGACTGATGATAAATTCTTCTGTCACTTAAACATTACTTTAGCTCTAACACTATAAGTTTATGTATTGTTTTGTTCAAATAGTGTTTCTTTTCACCAGGCCCACGGTTACTGTGGTAGGGGCTAACACTTTTCACTTCAATGGTTTGGGTTATTCAGCCAAACCTCAGATAAGGAACTACAGAAGTACAGAGTTTTATGTCAAAATGGAGTTCAAAACTTTCTGGAGGGATGCCATTTTACTGTTCACTGGAAATAACAAAACTGTAAGTACAAGCATTTCATAGACTGGATAGTTAGATCTGTCATGAAGAATGGGTGAACTGGATAATTAATCAACCTATGTAAGATTTGTTAGATGACTCTAATTTCTCATGGGTATATTTTGGGGTCAAGGGGTCAGAAGACTTGGTTGCTTTGGGTTTGGGATGTTCACATTTTCAACATGGGCTGGTTTCACAAAATTTCATTTGCAGTTGTGTTTAGAAACAGTAAGACTTGATAAATTGGAACAGGATGACAGTGATCTTATGCTTTTAACAAAGGATTTTTTTTCAGTTCTACCCAAGTCTGCTTACCGTAAATAAAAATAATAATCGGTAAATTAAAGATATACCTGATAATGTATTATATTTCAGCAAATTATAAATTTGTGCTATATAATGTGAAATATTTACATGTAATCTCTCAGTGTAATTGATGTTTTTGTTTCAGAATTTTCTGTTTTCATGATGTATTGTTTTCTTGACTGTGTTTCCAGGGAGATTTTCTATATGTTGGTTTACAAGATCAGAAGGTGGTTCTGCAGATCTATACTGGTGGCGAGAGTTTTCTGTCAATTTCCAGCAATTTCTCGTATAACGATAACAAATGGCATAACATCGTAGCCCAGCGACAACTGCTGACGGGTACTGCATCACAGGCAGAAATTAATGAGCTGCCACTAACCTACCCATCACAGACTAATGCATTGTTAATTCAGTTCGTTTAGTAACACACCATTAATTTATACTTACAGGGTGATTTTTTATCACTTACGCTTGAAAATAAGCGAGTGGTTTTGAAGTTTTACCTTGGCGGTGTTAGTTTTGCACGTTTGGAATCCAATAAAACTTACGCTAACAATACATGGGTTCGAATACAGGCCGAGAGAAGTGGGTTACAGGGTACTAACTGTTACAAATTAAATTATCACTGGGCAATCAAACAAGATATTAGTTGGTTCAATCATTTTAAAACTGGAGCATTTAGGGAATCAGTCTTTCACTTCACATTCAAGCTTGAAAGAATATTGAAGGTCATAGGCAACCAACCAAATATAGTTTTCATTTTTCACTAGATATTGATATTGTCAGGTATTTTGTTTCAAAAGACAAAGAATTGATAATCAGAAATTGATGTTGATAGTTGGGGAAAAACACTAATAAAGTTGGAATTAATTATTTTGGTCTGTGAAAATGTGTAGAGTGCTTGAATTGATTAGACATTGAGCAATATAATGTAGATTTTAATTTATTTTTAATCTATGGGCTGATTGACTGCACATAAATTCTACAAAATCGGAACTGTTTAGTATGCATTATTTAGAGATTTCTTAAGCCTGCTTAATTCATGCTTAGCACACTTCTTATTACCAGCACATCTAAGAGCATTACTGTGTTAACCATGAACAAGTTTCTTGCACACTAGGCAGATGACTAAACGTGTTTTCTGTGCATCAAACCATCATTGCAAGCCTGAAGTTTTTACCTACTTTTTAGAGTAGATTATGGCCTCTGACTTATTACAACCTTGAGAAACTTTTTTTTTTCGGCCCCTCCCCCCCCCCCCCCCCCCCCAAAAAAAAATCTTATGTTGCCATTGCCCTTAAAAGTGAAGTGGAAAGTAAAGTTGGATGAACGTACGTGTCTTGAATCAACAAGAAGTTAAATTTATAGCTCCATTTTTGATCATGTATTGTTAAGGACCAACTAATGCACTGTTTGAGCCACATGTAAACTTTGACACTTATTTGGAATAATATATGTAACAAACTGCTTTTTCAATTGCTATATTAAACCCTCGCTTAGTTTTGCAAGAACTTAATTATTAATTACTAACAACTTTTAACTGTAGCTATTCCCTGTCCCTGTAGAATTAATTTGTGTCATTCAGTACATGTAACACAGTGGGTAAATCAGAACATAGCTTATTTAGATTTGTAGATATGAGTGAAAAATTATATATGTACAAACTTCACATTACTTGCATGCTCTTAACAAACCTTGTGTGTGAAACATAAGCAATTATCAACACTTGTATTTATGCTATACTGATGTGGTTGTGTGTGTGAAATTAAAATCTCTTTACCATACTAACACTTCAATGTAATTGAAATATATACACTTGTAATATATACATGGACAAATTAAAAAAGACTCATGATTTAATTGCTCTTTAAGAAATATTCAAGTAAATGAAGGTATTTAAACTGAGAATGAAATACATGTATTTGCAAAGCATCATTATAAAACAACAAAATTGGAGAACTCTCTGTACAATTGTACTTATTGAATACTTTTTTGTATCTTAGCTTCCCTTCAGATTGACAATTCAGACATGCAGCTCTTGAGAGCCCCAGGGAGTAACACAGGGTTAGAATTGAAAGGGAAGAGACTTTATTTTGGGGGAATTCCAGAAAGTTATGATCTCCAACCTTTTTTGAAATGGTAATTATTCACAATATACATGCATGATGCAATCTGGAATTATCTGTTATAATGAACTATCACCTACAAAAAGTGCCAAATATTTAGGATAGATTTTTTTTTCTAATTAGCTGTGTTGTTTCTATCCTGGACTAAGAAAATATGTAGCAAGTAGCAAGAGCATTTTGACATAATCTTTTTGAGTCATTCATGTACAAATAAGGAATATCTACAAAAAGGTGCCAAATATTTAACTTTTGGTTAACCCAGTCATTTTTTGCAATAACTTTCTCAAATTTTATTCAGCTGTGTTGTTTCCCAAGTATGATTTTGAAAAAAAAAATTCAAATTTTTCTGGGACTAAGAAATTTATGGTGAAGACATATTCCAGCAACTATAAGTTATAGGGATATGATAATTAGTCAGTGGATACATCATTAACCACAAACGTCTTTTAGGTCATCTTGACAAATTTTTCTGCATGAGTGACTTTGGTTAAATTTTTGGTGGAGGTTTATATCTCAGCATCTATAACTTATAATGGCATGATGATTTGTCATTGTACAGGTTAAGTAACCAACAACATCAGTACCAGAATTAGGTATTTTGAACATTTTTCTGCATGAATGACTTTGGTTAAATTGATAATGGAGGTTTTTTTCAGCAACTATAACTTAATTTTTTGGAAATTCTTATTTCTCTTCTTATAATTTGCAAAATTTATGGGGAGGTCATGAATTGTTTAATTTGTCAGTGGATACATCATGGGTAACCACAAACGAAATATCATCTTGACCTACATTTTTCCGAGTGACTTTGCATAAATTTATGGTGGAGGTCCATATCTCAGCAACTATAACTTATAGTGGCATGATAATTTGTCAGTCTACACATCATGGGTAACCAACAATATCAGTACCATAATTAGGTAATCTTCACCTACATTTTCTGCATGAATGACTTGATACATATACAGTGGATTTGATTTCAAAATGCATTCAAATTATTGCGACTCATAACACGTTGGCATAATAAAAACATCACAATAATTTGTGAAATATATGTATATATATATAAATGCCAATATAATCTTTATTTTTGAGTCAATCTATGTTTAAGAAATTTTTTGGAAATTTTTATTTCTTTCTTATAATTAAAAAGGGCATGAATTGTTTAATTACAGGGGAAATCATTGCTAACCAGGATCTCCTGACGGGAGAAACTGTGGGGGTCACCAATGGATGTCCAGACGAGGTTTGTTTACATTCAGACTTGGCATTTGGAAATTAGTGACCCTTTATCAATCTATGTTAATAATGTATCTTATGATTTAAAAGTTTTGTGAAATTCATCTTGTAATTCTTGTTTTTCAGGGTTACAAAACGATTGCATTTTATGGAGATGGATTTGCCAAGTATAAGGCTGCTAGCTTGTCAAACAAAACTGCTGATCTTTCTCTGTCCTTTAAAACAAAGGAAAAGAATGCTCTTCTCTTGCTAGCCTATGATAATGATCAAAGGGTATGTATTCAACAGCAATTATTGATTAAACTTTCAAATTTGTTCTAGTTTTTCTCTACATTTTGCAGTTATGTGGACATTTATATACCAGTGTGTTTAAAAGGGAATCATTTATTTTTAATTACTTTAAAAAATATTTTATTTTTCAGAACTTTTACTCTATAGTGCTGTCTAATGGTAAAGTTGAAGGAAGTTTTAGTACCAATAGTCTTCCAAAAAAAATTAAAACATCAAAAACTTTTAACGATGGAAATTTGCACAATGTAGCCATACAGAAAGATGGAAATAGGTAAATTTCTTTTACTTGTCATCTATAATGCCTTGTTGTTCACCATCAATTCACAAAAATCTTGGGAATATTATCTTATCTTTTTAACATGTTCATCACTTTTGCATTCTTATTGGCATTATATGTAAGTTACTAAACTTTATTCATCACAGGATTACCATGTACATAGATGATGAGGCCCAGACAGATGAAGTTGTACTAATTAAGGATGAAATCAATGTAGATCATCTGTATGTAGGAGGAGTCATCAACTTCATCTTTCCTCAGGGACAGGCTATGGTAGCCACCACTCAGGGGCTGGAGGGATGTGTCAGTGACATTATCATTAATGAAGAGTATGTCCATTCAATTTTGCGTAATTACCAAAATTACTGAATATATAAATATAAGGATACCCCGTTTGTTTGCCAAATGGTAATTTCTGAGGGAAAAATTTCATCATTCCTATTTTTGTCTCTCTTTTAACAGAATTTTGAACTTGAATACACCACTACAGTTTGAGAGAGCTGATATAGGGAGGTGTAGATTGTCAACCAATCAAAATCCACAAGACATTCTGGATCCACAAACCACAAAACCACCACCCACCACCACCACTAAGGTGGCTACCACAACCACCAAAGCTGTCACCACAACCATTTCTCCAAATTCATGTGCAAAGACTCCAGATTTACAGCAAAATCTTCTGTCTTTGATTTTTGGGAATTCGGAGAACAGCCATGGGAAAGTGATACTTGATCCAGCAGAGGTTCAGGAATCGTAAGTCATGTCTTATGTTAGAGGCCCACATAATATAAAACTTCTGAAATGTAAATAAAAATGTTTTCAGGGGAGGCAATGGGGAAAAAAATTACATTTTACGTGTTGAGCGTGAGAGAAATTTTACAGTACATTTTCAGGTCTGACTGAATGACTAGATCTAAAGTATTGCATTGTTGACTTCACAATGTTTTCTTTTTCACATTAAACATATGACTAATGTACATGTCTTTATTTTAAGATTTCAGATCTCCTTTGACTTTCGTACATTTTATGATGAAGGAGCAGTATTTCTGTTAACCAATCAAAACTACACGGAGTATGTGGCAGCACAAATAAAGGGTGGATCTGTTGTCGTCTTCTGGACAAATAACGGAGGAAAGGCAAAGAAATTTGTCTCCTCTAAAGTAGTGACTGATGGGAAGTGGCACACAGCAGTCATTTCTAAAGACCGGCGCCGCATCAGTCTGAAGGTTGACGACAAGCTGGAAATGGACAGACGGAAGATCACCAAGAAATTATCCATAAACGCACCTCTCATTGTGGGAACCATTGTGGATTATGATTCTGTCAATAATAAAGACTTAGTAAGTAACCAGTATTGTATAGGCTGAATTTATGAAAAAAGTATATCAGTCTATAGTAACAGACAAAACATAGAAATTAGATATTCATTTTTTAAACATTGTTTCAGGTAAAACACAGTTTGAGGGGCTGTTTAAGGAACTTTATTGTGAACACTCGGAGTATAATGATAGCTGATGCCACACACGTACAGGGTGTCACTACTTGTTACATCAATATGGAGCCTGGAGTGTTCCTGGAGGAAAACTCGTATGGAATCATAGGTATGGTCTAATCTGAAATCAAAAGCATTTCAAGTTTTATCAATCATCTTAAATACATAATTTTTAACAAGCAAAATAGTGGGAAAATGTAAATAAAAAAATTAATATCTTTTCAATGACTCTCACATTTTTAACAATTATGTTTTTTTTCAATAGCCAATAAGTATGCAGTTGGTCGAGAAATGAAGATAGAGTTAGAATTTCGTACTCACAAACCCAATGGTATTATTCTGTCTATCACTGACAACCATGCAGTCACGCTGGAGCTGCATCAAGGAAAGGTAGCTGTTAGATTCATACACGCATAAATGAAATTATTTACTCTACATTTGATTTCTCATTGTATTCGACATTGGTACGAAGTAAATACATCTATGACTTTTAAGTGGAATTCAAAAGCTTGTATTTAAATTTAAGAATCCTTTCATTCATGTTGATAGCTATTTATAACATCAGAAAAGAACATTCAACAAAGATAAATATGTAAATCTACATAAGAAATGACTTTGTTTCAGGTGAAGTTCTCTGTGTTTAATGTGGCCCTGTTCACAGCTGAGTCTGCGGATTCCGTCAATATTTGTAATGACCAGTGGCACTCTCTGGAGGCGACCCTGATTGGAAATGTGGTGAAGCTGGTTCTGGACGGTGGTGACCCGCAGTACGGCAGCAGCCAGGATACATTCAGGAATGTCACCACCTCCTCTGCTTTATACGTGGGAGGGGTACCAGGTAAGCTTACCTGAGTTTTACATGTTACATGTTACAAGTCAAGTTTAAATCTTACTCATAATTATTTAAACAACTTTTATCACAATTTGAGATTTAGTTCATACATCCTCAATGATATTTTTTTTCTACTGTGTAATAATTTTTTGTTTCAGATTATGCAGTGCCACAGATTGCCTCTTTCAACCAGAAAGATGGAGCCCCTGAGGGTTTCGAGGGTTGTCTCCGTAATTTCAAAATAGACTCCACTCCTGTAGACTGGTTCTCTTTAGTAGAACAGGAAAATATCCAGCGAACCGGATGTCCTTATTAAACTTTTTAAAATAAGCTTACATTATTATTTAATTTTAACTTTTACCTCAGTCTGTTATACCCTCTGTATATGTAGGTGTCTATGATAGTGCTAAATACCTACTTAGAATTTATATATATTAATGATTGGATAAATTAAGGTGTAATTTTATCTGTTTATAAATCAAGATATGACAATCGCATGAAATGTATATATCCTGAAATGTTAAGTTTTTGCAATGGATATTTAAATGAAATGCTGATTTGCATCACTTCAGTTTAAGAGGCAAAATAAATAGCCATATATATATTTTTTTATGTATTACATACCATTTTAAATATCATTAAGAGCATATGTCAAGCTTTATGAGATCTTATATTTGCTGGATCTGAAATGCAATGTATTTTAATGGTGCTAATTTTGTACAACATTTGTGATTCTGCA
The DNA here is from genome assembly GCF_032062105.1 of Saccostrea cuccullata. Classification (NCBI taxonomy): domain Eukaryota; kingdom Metazoa; phylum Mollusca; class Bivalvia; order Ostreida; family Ostreidae; genus Saccostrea; species Saccostrea cuccullata. The sequence goes on along the minus strand of NW_026917991.1, from coordinate 1,268,370 downwards.
TATAATTTATAGGTGTGTCTAATTGTTGTGATTTGATTTATTGTGATCTCTAAATGTTAGTATGATATGAGTGTGTTATAAGCGTCATGTCCATTTTCGTATACATGTGTATACCGGTAATTACCTGTTTAATGGAGTGTTTCAGTCTCTTCATGAATTTGTTTGATTATGCATGAATTATGATATACTCCAAATGTCAGTTTTATCCCTGTGTTGATTTTTGACTCACACAACATGTTCCAAGTGAATGAATTTTATCTTTATTGTAAATTAATTTAATTTATACAGTAAAAATATTCTTTTGTTTTTTAAAAGAATTACAGGTTGATATTGAGCGGTGTTGTGCTCTTTGTATACAATAAATGCTTTAATAAATGAATCCACATATATATACTACATGCTGAATTGTTTCTTATTATTTATGCACATTGCAATTTGAAAAATCCCACTAAAGAGAAGGAAAAAAAGATTGTGTTCATATAAAAGTCACATGATTGTTAAATGGAGAGTATCAAAAAATAAAACATGTGATGGACAGCATGTTGCAGAATATTTTTTGAGCATTGTTCCCCCTTTGCAAAGATGGCCAGATTCTTAGCAGAACATTTTAAGATAAAAACAAGGTGTGTTATAGTCTAAGTTTGTTTTTTAAAAGTCAAACTCCAAGGTCAAGATCAAAGGGTCAAAGTTCTTGGTATCCAAGGATTACATATGTGAAATATGAAAGCCCTAGCCCTTACCGTTCAAAAGTTAAGGCCAAGGTTAAAGTTTTTGTATCCAATGAAAGGTCTTGCAACAAAGAATGTGAAATATGAAAATCCTATATCTACCATTCAAAAGTTATGGCCAGAGTAAAAGAAAATAGGTCAAAAGGTCCAATTTGGTGATCCCAAAGAAAGGTCTTGTCACAAGGAATATTACACGTGAAATATGAAAATCATATATGCTTCACTAAATCAAAAGTTGTGAGCATTTTAGGTTCAAGATTTTGCGGACAAACAGACAGAGAGACAGACAGACAAACGGACACAACAAAAACTATATACCCCTTAATCTTCGATTATGGGGGCATAGAAATGTGGCAAAATTTGCAGGAAAATTGTTACTTCTATGAACTCTAGTTGGGAAAACTAATGGTATACCTGGTATTGTAATAGTTACAAGAAGCTTGCATGATAACACCAGTAATCTAAATGATTAAAATATTTTGGACTATTTCCATTGCTTTATATATGGTTAATTTTTCCAAAATGACTTGTATCTAAATGCTTATCTTTTCTCTGATGCATTTTTATTAATTTCACATTAAATCACCCCCCTTTTTTTCTTTTTAAAAGGGTACTTCTTTATACATATAAATGAGATCTCTGATAGCTTACACGTTTCTTTAAAAAAAAATGATTCTGAATTCAAAATTTTATCATACAAAAAAGAAAGAACGAGGGCGCTTTTGATTGGCATTCGGCAGGAATCTGGGCGTACTTGAAAAGTGAAAATTTTATCGACGTGTCTCATGAAATTTTAACATTTTTTTCATTTATCGGATTCTTGCGAATTGGGAAAGGAAAATAATTTCCCGATAGCGAGTTTTGATTTGCTTGAAAATGACTTCAAAATTGGCTAGATCAAACATTTGGTACAAAATGGTGCATTTTCAAACACGTTTTTCTGAAAAATTTCTATCTCTGGGTCTTCTCTCCATAATTTTGAAACGTTATTTGTGTGCATTTTAATTCAAAGAAAGGAACATGCATTTGTAAAAAATGGAGAGAAGACCCAGAGACCATAAAAAATGAACTTTTCCCCAAAAATTCAATCGTATAAATATGGTGCTTCTTTGTCCTTTTATAATACGCTAAATATGCGTAGCGGTGATAGCTCAGTAGTGTGGACTACCTGTCCAGTGCACCAGAAATGAAAAGTTTTTGGTTCGAGCCTCGCATGGGGCGTTAATTTTTTTTAACACAAAATATCAGTTCTTTTGTCGGTCTCTTTTTATGTACTGATTTATCAAAATTTTGAATTAGATTAATTTTGGTTCAGTTACATCGAGAGCGAAATCAAATTCCAATCTTGCATTCTTCTTAATCTTTGATGTGCATGTACACTTATCATATGCTTTTTACTTATAGGATTATTTTTTTTGTGAAGCATTACTTTGTTATTGTATTTCCTAAGAAAAACGGACATAAATATTACAATCTGGCAAGGTATTTCAAACTAAATGAAAGAAATATCATGTGGCTGTGTTTGTAAAATCTGACCAGCTATGGTCAGCCAACCAAGTCATGGACATTTAAACCATAAATGTTTCGTACAAATGATTCCTGCAGATCACCCGCCAAATGCGCCCATCTTCCTTCGGGATATCCTTTGATTATTCTTGCGTTTTGAGTTTTTCCGGATTCTATAAATGTACGCATTTGGTTTTAATATTATTGACGTTGATAGACTTCTCGTTTCCATAATACATGAGAGAAACTCAGGTAAGTCTGTTATTGAGTGTATTAATAATTATCTAAAATGTGTATGTTCATTTGTATTATTTTGGCTATATCCTGTTATCTGCAACGCGTTGCTTATAAGTTTTGGGGTACTTCAACTGTATTGAAAGATAAATGGTAGTGCAACATTATCAGAAAATGGCAAATTATCGATCTTTACGCTTTTACGGAATAAGCAGCATGATTTTAAACTACCATAATAACAAACACACTCACTCACAAAAATAATTTAGCAAAAGAAATGTAGTTAGCCAATAAAAAGTACCAGGAAGTCGCATATTATCGTATTTTACGCTTTTACGGAATAAGCCGCATTTATAACTCCTTAAAAACAAACGCACACAAAAGAAATCAAAACCCTTAAATGCAATTATACTTATGAAAGGAAAAGTACCACGAAAACGCAAATTATCGTTCTTTACGCTTTTACGGAATAAGCCGCATGATTTAAAACCATCCTTAAATAACAAACACACACAAACTCGAATTCAATAAATAAAACCCTAAAATGTAGTTTGCAAAGAAAAAGTACCAGGAAAACACAAAATAACACACTCACACCAAAACGAAAGTTAGCAGAGAAAATCGTATGGTTCAATGTTGATAAACTCCTAGAGGAATTACCCCCGACTGCATAAAATTAAGTATTTTGTTAATATTCATGATGAAACACGTATAAATATTTTTCATCACTTTAATTTTTTAACACAGTATGAATGTTGCTTATTTCGATATTAATTTTTATATTTTGTATAAATAATCTTTTTTGGTTCTACAGAAAAAGCCACATGAAGGACATATGATATACTTGATGAATAACTATTTCTATATCGCATGTAATCTCCCTTGACTATTTTGTTTACATTCATAGAAATTGTTCTCTTCACTTTCATCTAATTTGTAAAAAAAAAAAAAAAAAAATGACTGCATTCCTTGCGTTAGCTATCACATTTTATTTCAATAAATATCCTTTATTATCCTTTTTAGCGATTTAACCAAATTTCTTGCATAAAACATTTTTTTTAAATATTCAACTATCAAACTATCTTCCAGGAAAAGAGTTCGTTTATAACAGAAGTTTTAACAACATAACAATGAAATTCGTCGCCTTATACTCCTGTTATTTGCAACGCTTTATGGAGAAATCGATCATTTTACTATGGAGTGATGCGTGCAACACATGCAAAATAAAATATATCGCTTTATTCCGTCAAATGTTTTCATTTTAGCTTGATCCCCCCAAAATAACCTAGCCCCATTTTTTCTTATATTAACCCCCCAAGAAAACCCTCTTCCCGGGGAAACTTCCCCTTTATGTACAATAATAAAGTTTCAATATCAGGAAAATAAAATTCGTCGCCCTATATATACTCCTGTTATTTGCAACGCTCTATGGAGAAATCGATCATTTTACTATGGAGCGTTGCGTGCAACGCATGCAAAATAAAATAGCGCTTTATTCCGTCAAACGTCTATATTTTTATCTTGATTCCCCCCATAAAAACCAAGCCCCATTTTTTCTTATATTAACCCCCCAAGAAATCCCTCTTCCCGGGGAAACTTCCCCTTTATGTACATAATATAGTTTCAATATCAGATAAACAAAATTCGTCGCCCTATATATACTCCTGTTATTTGCAACGCTCTATGGAGAAATCGATCATTTTACTATGGAGTGATGCGTGCAACGCATGCAAAATAAAATAGCGCTGTATTCCGTCAAACGTCTATATTTTTATCTTGATTCCCCCCAAAAAAGCCAAGCCCCATTTTTTCTTATATTAACCCCCCAAGAAATCCCTCTTCCCGGGGAAACTTCCCCTTTATGTACATAATAAACTTTCAATATCAGATAAATAAAATTCGTCGCCCTATATATACTGTTATTTGCAACGCTCTATGGAGAAATCGATCATTTTACTATGGAGCGTTGCGTGCAACGCATGCAAAATAAAATAGCGCTTTATTCCGTCAAATGTTTTCATTTTAGCTTGATCCCCCCAAAAATAGCCAAGCCCCATTTTTTCTTATATTAACCCCCCAAGAAATCCCTCTTCCCGGGGAAACTTCCCCTTTATGTACATAATATAGTTTCAATATCAGATAAATAAAATTCGTCGCCCTATATATACTCCTGTTATTTGCAACGCTCTATGGAGAAATCGATCATTTTACTATGGAGCGTTGCGTGCAACGCATGCAAAATAAAATAGCGCTTTATTCCGTCAAATGTCTATATTTTTATCTTGATTCCCCCCAAAAAAGCCAAGCCCCATTTTTTCTTATATTAACCCCCCAAGAAAACCCTCTTCCCGGGGAAACTTCCCCTTTATATACTCTTATATAGTTTCAATAGCAGGTAAATAAAATTCGTCGCCCTATATATACTCCTGTTATTTGCAACGCTCTATGGAGAAATCGATCATTTTACTATGGAGCGTTGCGTGCAACGCATACAAAATAAAATAGCGCTTTATTCCGTCAAATGTCTATATTTTTATCTTGATTCCCCCCAAAAAAGCCAAGCCCCATTTTTTCTTATATTAACCCCCCAAGAAAACCCTCTTCCCGGGGAAACTTCCCCTTTATATACTCTTTTATAGTTTCAATAGCAGGTAAATAAAATTCGTCCCCCTATATATACTCCTGTTATTTGCAACGCTCTATGGAGAAATCGATCATTTTACTATGGAGTGATGCGTGCAACGCATGCAAAATAAAATAGCGCTTTATTCCGTCAAATGTCTATATTTTTATCTTGATTCCCCCCAAAAATAGCCAAGCCCCATTTTTTCTTATATTAACCCCCCAAGAAAACCCTCTTCTCGGGGAAACTTCCCCTTTATGTACACTTAAATATAGTTTCAATATCAGGAAAATAAAACTCGTCGCCCTATATATACTCCTGTTATTTGCAACACTCTATGGAGAAATCGATCATTTTACTATGGAGCGTTGCATGCAACGTTTTCTCAGAATCAGAGAATTAATATGATAAATCTGCTTCATACTTGTAATTTTCATTATTCTTAGACGCCTTAAAAACATTACCTTATCATTTGCTTTATTTGCTCAATGAACCTCAAATATACCTGAATGAATTTAATTTGATAAGGATCGGTATACGATATTTCAATTATTTTCTGTGGTAAAAACTTATATGCAACGCGTTGCAAATAACAGGATATAGCCATTATTTTCATATTATCCAAACTGAACTCTTAGGATTAGCAGGAATGCGATACTTCTCCTCTTTTCGATATACTAATGTCTTAGTGTGTCTCGAGACCGGGTCTTAAAAAATCCACGTTGTAATGAGAGTTATCAAAAAAAATTGATAAACTAATATCCTATCTATTTTAATTTCTGCCTTAAAATTTCATTCGATTATATATATTAAAGTATGGTGTACAATGTATTAGAAAATTTCAGTGAATTTATCTAGATTCCTGATTCTAAGCTAACCCTATTCACTGTAGAGAAGTGGACAGGCTTTCCCTTTGCCAGCCTTCATGTTATTATTCTGGAAAATGTATAAATGTAGAACCGGTGACGGCCTGCACTTTAACTACAATTTCATCTAGCTGAAATATATCTGATTTTACATACTTACAAACGTACGTGTAAAATTAACAATATCAACATATATACATACAACTGTCACAAGAAAACCAACCTTTACATGTTGCAAATCCATTTTCACAAGTTCTCCATCCCGCAGGATTTAAATTTTAATCTCAGACAAAATTCTTGTTGAAGTGTAGGCCGTCATCAGTTCTACATTTTACGTGTTTTCCAGAATCAAAACATGAAGGCCTGGGGGGAGAAGTGGATGTAGGCAAAGCCTGTCCACTGCTCTAAAAAGAAAAGGCTAATTCATAATCCACAAATTTGTCTGTCTGAACCAGGACAGATATGAACATGGTAGTAAACAAAGTCTTCACATGTATGCCAACTTTCCCGATGTAGGTGGGATCCTCCCGATTTTACCCTTTCATCCCGTCTTCCCGATCAGAAGAGAAAAATTGCCCCAATTTCCTGATTTGAAAAAATTGGCATGTAATGTGTGGTCTTCATCATGTTCATGTTATCAATGGTCTTTCAATATCATGAAGTGACACACAATTTTGATAAATGCAGGTCCAAATTGTAACATAGGAAGATGGAATTAGGATTGGATTTTGATGATACTGACTTCATTGAAGAAAAGAAGATAATATGAAAGAGTCCAAGCTCATATCATATAATGCCAAAGTCTGTGGTCCAATGGTATGTTTCCCTGCTCACAGAGGTCTGTCTTTGACTCTAAATTGTCATTATGAGGAAATGAATTTGGATATTATTTTTTTAAAATATATTTGCAGTGGTTTGAATTAGGATTATTAATTTTTTTTTAGTGGTTTGAAGATGCTGAAGTGTCAGACCCAGAAACAGCTGCCAATGTTTATAAATTCAGGGGAGACCAGCAATACTACAACAAGCAGTACGAAGAAGCAGTGTCATGCTACAAAAAGGCACTAGGTATGTACACATTCAAGCTTGATATGGGCATTTAATGCAAATGAGCGAATAAAACCATGAAAAACATTTCTTACAGAGAAGATGTTAACTCACTTTCATAAACATGTTTACCACCCTTGACATGTTTTAAAAAGCTATTACTCATCATGACATCATATTTATGTGCATTTTACAGAAAACCTTCCTTTGTCAAACAGATGTATGAGACACGATTTAAATGAGTCACTAGCCAGGTGCTATGTTGCCCTTGAAAAAACAGCTGAAGCTCTTGATCTCGCTCAAAAATTGGTAATACATGTAGTGGTATTGACTTACTTATTCATAATTACTGTAAATCACTTTTTATTCGCGAGAAATTTATTTTCGCGTAATTACGCAAGACAGTGTGCTCGCGAAAAATAAGTTCTCGTGTATAATAGTATTCCTTAAGATTATATAGAGCAATAACCACAATTCGTGAAAATTTTGTCTCGCTTATCAAGAGTCAATGACTATCTCGCGAAAAAAAGGTGTCGCGAAAATTTAGTGATTTACAGTAAGTAAATCAGCTATACATTTAAATCAATAAACAATTACTAAGCTCTTAGATCTTATGACCTAAAATCTTATGTTTAAGACTTTGAACTCCATGTAGGAAATAAAAAAAAACATATGATTTAATTATTTGAATGGACACTTTTGTACAGATGAACTTGAGGTTTACACAACTTTATTAATCTTACAGATAAATAATAGCACAAATATAGATCAGAGGACTCAAGCCTATATTCTTCTACAACAGATACAACACAGGCTCTGCCATTTAGAAGGTAGGCTCTACAATTTAGAAGGTATCTGATTTTTAAAACTCATAAATGAATTTTGGGTTGGATCTAGAAATTTCCTTATCCATTTGTCTTAGAGTGTTCCCTTACAAATATGTCCAACCCATAACTTCTAAATGAAGAAACAGTGAAAGCTCATACTTGAAAAAAGATTGAATCCAACATAAGGGAATTTCAAGGTCATTTTGCAAGTTCAAGGTCATGTAGAAAATGCATAATTGCTGTCCTGCTGGCTAAAAATTGCAGTGTCTGGTTTACTTTTCTGTGTTTAATTTCTTTCCTATTTATACCTTCATTTACAGATGAGGAGACAACATTAAAGCAGCTAATAACCTTACATCCCTTCAATGTGGAGTTTTGGCTGATGTTAAAACATAATTACTGGAGGAGATTCTGTTGTGAAGATTCAGTGAAGAGTGGACCACACAGCCAGGAGTACATAAAACTACTGGCCTGTCTGGTCAGAGCTAGGTATTCTGACTACCGGTACATGTATTGCTCTACACAGTTTTAACAGTAACGTATATTTCTGTATGTAATTTTATTAAGGCCATAAATTATTTATTTCTTCCCTAACTAAACATTAAAATTACCCATATCAAAAACAATTCCTTCTCGTCCATGTCTGAGTCTGAAATAAATGATGTACTATCAAACAAACAATATTTTAGAGGGACAATCCATTTTCAGGTTACTTATTCGGAGTGTAAGAACTTCAGTTCTTTCCTTTGTTAAGGAGAGGCATCAGCATCTGACGAAACAGGTATGATTCCTTTATTGTTTGTCCCAGGAACTAGAAGTTTTCCTGTATTACCACAAATAAATGTACTTCACTACATCATATGAATGTTTTAAAACTACAAATAGTTAATCATAAAATATCATGTTTTCACTATAACTTTTTTTCATTGTTCATGGTTTTGAGCTTTGTCTAAACAGTTTAATAAAATCTGTAGTAGGTAATAAACACTCAGAATTGCATGGTTACCGGGAATGCAGTCTCCCTTTTCTGTACATTTGCATTTCAAATTTCACAGGTGGAAGCGGACTTGGAAAAATTTCAGCCCTCAGAGTCAATTCTACTAGCTGCCAGAAAGGTAAAATGATCACTTGGTTCATAATTGTTTCTTTTAAAATTCTCATACATCTTTATGCTTAGTGATATTTTTCTTTCTTCTGCAGCATTTGGGGGAGGATATCTTTAAACTTGACAATGCTGAGGAAGATGTCAAAGAACCAGAACAAAATCCAGATATGGAACATCTAGACTTTGAAGATCGCTGGTTTAAATGGAGTTTATAGCATATAATGTTTTCATTTAGAACATAAAAATTTTGTATCACTACTACTCGCAATATGAAAATAAAAGACACATACTAGTATCTTATCAATCTTATGACACTTTGTCATTTACTTAATTATAACAGTCATTACATAAATGGAACAATCATATGTTCCCTCTGAAATGAAATGTATCTTTTCTAGACCACCTAAATTGGTCAGGTGACCAGTTGCTACATGTATCTATGTTTACATCTGTGATCGTGTGTAAAGCAACGTGCATTGTGCATGAATATTTGAAGATTTTTAGCTTCTTTCCAACTATTGAACGTGCATTGTGCATGAATATTTGAAGATTTTTAGCTTCTTTCCAACTATTGAACTGATTTCAACCAATTTTGGTTTATAGCATTTATGGTCAAAGGGGAATAAAAATTACAACATTTTCTCTGCATCCCTTGGGCCTGAGAGATGGGACATAAAGCAATCATGCCAACAGTTTGACTGCTTGATGTCCAGGAGGAAAGAAGATTTTTAAAGATGGCACTATAATTTTAATGGTTTAAGCCCCACTCCTCAGGTCCGTGGGGGAGGGCTCCAGAAATTCAGAAATTTTGTTCCCCAATAGATGCCATATATTCTGAAATTGGTTATGAGGTATCAGAGAAGCTGAAAATGTTCAAATGTTGACATATAAAGCATAACGAATGCCTATGGACAAAAAATGTTTAAATGTTAACTCACGAAGCATGGCTGATGGTGGACAATTCACAATGACTGACGAAAAGGGATAGCAAAAGGTCACTGGAATGACTCAGGTGACCTAAAATCTAAGTATGGTTTTTGTACAAAACAGAGACACTTAGATGATTTTTATATTTTATTATTACTGATTTTGACAGCAATTGACAGATATTTAGCTGTCAAACATTTAACAAAATAAGCAACACTTAACATGTATTATACATTGATTCACTAAAACTTTGTCTTGCATATGGTATGCATATATTCTACATGTATTAATTAATGTTTATTGCACTATGCCACAAAAACTCCCAGTAGATTAAGCCATTTTAAGACAAGCTGCTGGGAATCCATCTCCCTTGTGTCGACTGACCAAGTCCAGCAGAGCCTGCTTCTTATGGAGAGCTCGCGATGACTCAAGTTCATACAGCGTACACAGATTAAACAAAACTCCCTCGTGAAGATTCCGCACTGGGTCTTCATGCACCAAAACTTCTAAGGTCTTCAGTGCATCCATCAGCTTGCCCATATAAAGGGAACAAGCTGCCATATTGTTGACAGCCTGTAAAGAGAAAGAAGGGAAAGTGTTTACTCAAAAGTTCTCTGATATGTTCTAAATTAACAGTACATCTTTCATTTATTCTACGATCTTACAGAAGTGTTAGTAGGATCTGCTTCCACAGCTTGTTTGAAGTTTTGATAAGCATCTGAGAAATTGTTCATACACATAGCCTCTAATCCCCTGCAATTAAAAAGATACATGAACAGCCTGCAATGTAAAATATAAACAATTCTGAGTAATCTACTGCATTAATATACTGTAGATACGCGAAAATAAAGTTCTCGCGAATAAAAAGTGATTTACAGTATGCAAGTTGAATAAAGCAAATGTAAAATCAGTCAGTTGTAAAAGTTACCATCCAGGGTAACTTGCTTTATTCAACAGGTATGATTTATCTAACACACAAAGGATAAATGTCCATACATTCACCCATGTAAATTTCTTGATCATCGATCACACACTCAGTGTAAATAACATTGGTTCAATTCTTTTGTTTGACTAAAGCACATTAATATTCATTTATATGCAAATTAACCTACATTATAACAGTTTATACATTACCTTTTCATTGGATTCATACATTAATACATTGATACAAATGTATATCAATTTAACGTTACTGTTTAATACACTATGTACCATTAGCGAGTTAAAATTGTATGAATTACAATTACCTGTTGATAGCATTCCTACACTGTATAGATTTGTCGCCACTGTTGGAGATCACCTCTGAATGCTTAAAGCAATCCTGGGCTTTGTCAACATTCCCCATCTACACCAAAAAAAAAATATAATACATTGCGATGCATGTAATCTAATCCTTATTTATTAAGAATAATTTATTTTCACCCGAACACCCATTCTAACTTGATCTGATCATATACAGTAAATGAAGTGATTTCCAGCAAATTTTACCTACAATAGTATGTTTACCTGTAAGTAAATACGACCCATTCCACTGAGTAGCCCCGCCTTCCTTGTGGGGTCTTTCTCTAGTAGATTATTGTATATGGTCATGGCAGCTTCATAATCCTGTAAAAAAAAATTAAATACTTTGAACAAAAAACTATCAGCAAACAAATGAACAAGAAGACCCGGCCCTTGGATCATGACACAGACTTAAGTAAGATTTTCACCTGCCTGTAAAATGTATACTTAAGCCTTATTATTACTTGATCTTGAAATTTGCAGATAACAACATATATTTAAAAGTCCAAAAAAATTCTTACTCTTAATGCAAGGAAGGTATTTCCTATCACATATAAAACTTGTCTCTCCCGTTCCTGCCAAATCTCCAAAGAACCTGAAAAGGTAACATTGCACATACAAGCACGTTTTTAATGAATAAAAAAGAGATTTCATCATAATCACTTTCCATCACAGATTTACTCAACATTTCTAAATTTTCAAGTTACTTTTACACAACTATACCTTTCCTGCTTCCATCACTAAGCTGTACAGCGCTTCCATCTTCTGCATATCCCTCCTGGAGATTTTTAATGATCTGAATTTGAAAGAAAAGGTCTATATTAACAAAGTACACCCTGCTATCAGTGACAAAGTTTGCACTCTAAATTTATGGACCAGTTAAATAACTTGAGCACCTGTTTTTGACAGTTTACTACAATGAAGACACACCTTTTGAGTGACAGCCAGTATGTAGTAAAGCCTGTCTATGGTTTCCTGGGATCTTCCCATGTAATGTGGAATCTCAGCATGTAATATCCTCATCCCAAACGGTACCATGGACCCTACAACAAAGTAATAAATGTAGATTCCAATGTTTCTCCGTAAGAAAGAAATTGACCAGACATGTTTGCACAGACAGACAGATGGACAGACATGGTGATTCCCATATACCCCAAACTTTCTTTGTGGGGCAAACAAAAATTTTGACCCAGCATACTTGATTTGCGTTGAAAACCAAAAATGGCAATCCAAGAAATATTGGTTATTTTTTAACAATGGATTAAACCCCAATACATGTAACAATTCCATGGAATTATGACTTATAAATGCTTGGAGTCATTTTGATAATGTATTAAAATACTGAAAAAGTTTTAACCTTTACGACCTGGATAAATGTGTGGATAAAATTCAAAGTAGAGGTCTGGGGTGTCCAGATTCTGGAAAGCCTGCATCTCTGACTCGGCCACACTGTATAGTCTCAGTTTCAGTAGAAGGGTAAAACGACAAAACCATAACTGTAAAGAACATAACAGAGAGTGGGCAATTACTTCAATTAAAGGTTTGTCTAACCTATGTTACTACAACATATTTTAGAAAAGTAGGTCAAAATTCAAGGTCATAGGATCAAATATTGAAAGCATATGGTGATAAGTCTTGTCACAGATAATGTACACATGAAATATGAAAGCCCTCCCTATCTCTTCTCATTCAAAACCAAGGTCTAAGTTTTTGTGACAGTCTGACAGACTGACAGATGGACAGGTAAATGAGATTCAATGTCCCAATGTTTTGGCGAGTGCAGGACACAAAAAATTTACCTGTATTGTATGTACTGTATGCTGGGTAATTTCACCAGCTTTACCAGGTCCCTGGCCAGCTGCTGTCAACAACCTTCTGCACATGTCTACAGCTGAACGGTAGCAACCACCTTTCTACAATGACAAGATGCTTCATTAAAAAAAACATTAAAAAGAAGTAAAACAACAATAAGAGTGAAGGTAAATACCCCGGTAATGAGACTCCTTTTTGTTGAAGGGGAGCCATAGCAATTTCTATGAATAAAAAGCCTTGATCTGGCCCCCTTTTTTACATATATGACCAATGCTGGTTTCTTACAATGAGAGCTTGGAGTCCCTCCACATCTTGAGTCACACTGTCTACAGTCAGAATCTGCCGTTTGATAGCTTCCTGTTCTCCCATGTATCTGTATACTAAATCTCTCACTGGATCACCCTATAATATAAATACTCAGCCTCATACATGTATAAAGCTTTGATTTATAAAGTAAGAATGATTTTTTTTAATTTATTATTTTTCTTTATTAAAACTAAACAAGTTTCTGAGATGTTAAATACCTGTGGTTCATCAACAACAATTCCAGGAGTACTTAGCTCCTCCAGGGTTGGGACATACGATCCCGGTACACTTGTGGCTATTGTCAGCAGAGTTTGTCTGGTGCCGTCAGAAGGAATCCAGGCATCATGCTGTCTGTCGGACTCGCTCATCTGTAAGCTTGCTGTAAATGGATCTGTGGTATCTACATTTGGTAAAGACTGGAATGTGTTAGTAGCACTACTCTCCAAATCCAATGTTCCCTGTACTGCAGTCTCTTTTCCATCTGCAAAACATAAAGAGGCCCATGGTACACATCGTTCACCTATTTAAAGATGTTTTAAGTAATGAAAAGCAAAAATAAACAGGAGAAAAGTCAAAGTTGTACAATATTGTGAATACTCAAAATTATGGCTTAATCCTTTAAAGGAAAATATAAACCAAATTTTCAGCTTACCACTAACATGACTTTGTGTGGAAAAGACAGGTGTAGTAGGTGTCAACAATGGTGCAACATTTACAGCAGACAGAGGGGGACCACTGAATGGTTGATTGACAGGAGAAGGAATTATGGGAGGAGTTGGTATTGCACCCTGGGAATGTTGACTGGATACAGATAATTGTGTATTGTAGTCATGATGCATTGTTTCCGAGGTGGTTCTATGTCGTTCATTCAGATGGATATCTGTTATCCCTCCAATCGCTTGGTCAATGTCGGCCGGGCCACTCTCAGCAGTAAAAGATTCAAAATCTTCCTTATCATCTATTAACTGCATGGAGGCCTCCATAACATTCAAATCATTCTCAGGAACAGCTTCAAAATCAACACTTTCTGGCTCATCTTTAGAGAGTCTCCTTTCTAACGTATCATGGCGAACCACAATTTCTCCGCTATCTTCTGTTTCAGGTTGTTGGTCATTGGTTTGATTTAAAAGATTTTGTTGTTCTACCTCTACTTTTTGTGGTTGTTCTGTTTCCTCTGCTTGTGACAAGCTCAGATTAACTTCTTCCTGACTTTGTCCACTACTTAGTGCACTAAATGGATCATTTTCCTGACTGTCACTGGTAAAGTAGCTACTTATATTGACTTGATCTTTAACAGGGCTGTCCAGAGGCTTTACTTCCAATGTTTCTATAGAAGTCTCTAAGTTTATTGGTACATCTGTAGTCTGGTACTCTGTGATTTCCTTTACTCCTGGAGCTGCTATCTCTATCCCCGTATCCTCTGCAATACTTGGATTGCTGTCACTGGGGTCTTCCAGCAGAGATAATTCATCAGTAATTGGTCCTAACGCAACAGAGTCCAAGGTATCTGAAGTGGCTGAGTGCACAATCCGATTTGTGACGTCAGGTGAAAGAAAGCTGTCATCAAACTGACTATCATCAAGAAAGTCATCATCTAATACATCAATAATCTTGTCGTCTGACATCTATTAGGATGATAAAGAGAAAACTCATATATTCGTACCAATAATGTAGAGTGATAATTCAAAGTGGGCTTTTCAAAAATACTTTTACATGTGCAGAAATGTCTGAATATGAATGGGGATTTTTTGTCTAGATCAATCTGATGTTCCGATTTCAGCCAATCCTAGCTACAGTGTATGTACATTGCCCTTCATCATCATTAATCAGGTTGGGACCACTCGCCCAAATGGGATATACTTCGTTTGAGACATAATATCGCAAATGTATGGTGTCCAGATAGGGCCATTTGCGTTAGCGCGACATCGCGTTCAGATAAACGCGCTGTCGCGCTAACACACAGCACGTCGTCGCGCTAACACAACTTTGCACACCGCGCCGTCGCGCTAACACACAACAAGCCGTTGCGCTAACGCAACTTTGCACAACGAGCCGTCGCGCTAACGCAACTTTGCACAATGCGCCATCGGGCTAACACACAACGTGCCGTCACGCTTACGCACAACACAACGTCGCGCTAACACAACTTTGCACAAAACGCCGTCGCGCTAACACAACTTTGCACAACACGCCGTCGCACTAACACAACTTTGCACAACACGCCGTTGCGCTAACGCAACTTTGGAAGTTTCACAGTCTAGTAGGAAGTCGTGTACGGAAATATAAGACTGCGCATGCTACGGAAGCGTATTTGGGCCGCAGCAGTGTTTTTTTTAATTTGTTATAACAAATCATTAATTTGTTATAACAAATCATTAATTTGTTATAACAAATTAGTAATTTGTTAAAACAAATTATCAATTTGTTTAAACAAATTAGTATTTTGTTAAAACAAATTAGTAATTTGTTAAAACAAATTAATGATTTGGCTTAACAAATTAATAATTTGTTATAACAAATTAATAATTTGTTATAACAAATTAATAATTTGTTATAACAAATTAATAATTTGTTATAACAAATTAAAAAAAAAATACTGCTGCGGCCTTAATACGCTTCTGTACCTTTAAGATTCCCAAGACCAATCTCATCCAGAATTTCATCCATTATATGGTTAAGCATGTGCAGTCTTATATTTCTGGACACGACTTCCTACTAGACTGTGAAACTTGCAAAGTTGCAGTGTGTTGTGCAAAGTTGTGTTAGCGTGATGGCGTGTTGTGTGTTAGCGCGATGGGGAGTTGTGTGTTAGCGCGACGGTGTGTTGTGCAAAGTTGCGTTGGGGAGACGGCGTGTTGTGTGTTAGCGCGACGGCGTGTTGTGCAAAGTTGCGTTAGCACGAACGCGTGTTGTGTGTTAGCACGATGTCTCGTTTATTTGAACGCGATGTCGCGCTAACGCAAATGGCCCTATCCGGACACCATACAAATGGGATATAAATTTACAGTGCAAAAAAAGAAAATTTTCATTTTCACTATAATAAATAAATCCACATCAGGACACGAAAAAAGGAATAGCTTTTGGTTCACAATTTTTTTCTTTATGCCCATTGTTTAGGAGATTGATCCCTCTGAAGTTCCATAACTTCTTGGGGATCAATCTCAAGGGCGGATTCAGGGGGGTTCGGGAAAACCCCCCCGCTCATTGATTTTTTTTTTTACAAGTGTCATTTTATCATTTTGTTGCATTGATAAGACTCTAATAAACATAAACCCTTTGTTTGTACAACTGTGAAATTTACATCCACTACGTAACAGGAAATCTCTTTCCGCTTGAACGCACACAATACACAGGTAATCAACAGAGAGAGTGCCTCAGAGAGCGGGTACTCCGTGCATCTAGTGAAATCACTAGATCACAGTACAATGTAATCAGGTACCAACAATAGAAAACTGCAAAGTTATGATGCTGCTCAGTTATATTCTTTTGCTGATAAAATTCATGTTTTTTAAACTATGAATAAACTATTATTCAGGGTTTTTTTTACCGTTTTAAAATTAAATTAAAATTAATATAATTTTTTTTACAAAACCAGGTTGGCTTAGCAAACCCCTCTAGTTTTGACAGATTCTCCAGTTTATGTAAATTTTTTCTTCAGTTAATTATAAGACAGTTTGAAATTTCATTAATTGTACACGTGTGTTTATATTCCAAATCATATTAACAGTATATACTCAAGTAAGTTGAAAAGCACAAGTTAGGGATTCTGAAAAGAATTCAATTTTTAATTTTTTTAGTGTTAAAAATTTGGTATATTAGTTGTATCTTGGAAGTCAACTGCTTGCATTCCTAAAATTGTCAGATTTAACATTTTTTTTAAAGCAAAGTCTAAAGTCTTGTGTTAAAGTTAAATTAAATTGAAAACATTTTATTAAAAATTTGTGATGATCGGTCTTTAAAAAAGCTACAAAAAATACCCCCAAAATGCTGGAAAATGCACCATTTAGAACCATTTAAAACAAAATTAAAACCCGAACCCCCACCAATGGGAGGGGGAAACCCCCTCCCATGCCCTCCCCCTTCGGCCCTTTGGTCCTCAAGATCCCCCTCCCCCCACTTGAACTTCTGGATCCGCCACTGAATCTTACAAACTGTAGGGTTGCAGAAAACCTTGCTTACCAAAACTTATTCCTTTTTAAGTGTATTGATGCGGATTTGTGATATTTAGAGCCAAAATAAAAAAAAAAATTTGGGCTAGTGGTCCCAACCTGTTTATATAGACCTACATTCACTGCTCTAATCCGAGATTCCTCTAACTTTAACCCCTGCTTTTTATACAGTATTGTGACTTGCACAAGTCACAATATAAAAAGCAGGGGCCCGTTTTACAAAGGGACTTACGAACTAAGACCAAGTATAATTATTCATATAACTTTTTAATTAACATTATATCGAAAATTATTTTAAACATTTTAAAAAGAATGTGGTAAGATATTTACACAGACAATTTCAAAGAGAATTATTAATTTTGCAAAATTTTACAATAATCTGAAGTTTTTAGTCTTAGTCGTAAGTTCTTTTGTAAAACGGGCCCAGGGGTTAGAGTCAGAGGAATCTCGGATTATCACTGCTCCAGTTGAGAGAATGGCACGGACTAACTGATATTTATCATTTTCACAATTTAGTTTTAGAATAAACAAATTAAATTAGGTCTAAACTTTGAAAATTATCTGTTCAAAACTAAAAATCTGCACCAAAAATGCGAACCTTGGCTGCAGTTGGCAGTCAAACTGTCAACTTCCAACAGGTGATATTTTGTGGCATATGTCGTAAAAACTTACGCATCTTTTTTTCCATAACTGTTATTCCCTTTATTTTTATTTTCAAATGAATATTGTCATAAAAGTGTTGTTCTAAACGATAGTTGCTCTGTAAACTATTTATTTTTTCATATTCATTTATTTTAGAATTTGATCTCAATATTACGACAACCGAAGACTGAACACAATGGAAGATGAGGCTCCTGTCATCTATGGATTAGAATTTCAAGTATTTCTCAGTATTCTGTTATAAATTCAAGTCATTTTTTTATCAGATAACGAATTTTGTTTTCAATTACCAACAATTGTCATATTATTATATTCTGTAAACTTTGAATATTTTAACTGTCTGTCGGAACAAGCTATCACCACAGGGGCATCTTATCCACTCTGTTCTCTACTTCACATATAAAAATACACAAGGGAAGAATCGAAAGTAGCACACGATTTTTAAAAAAAGTCAAAAAAACAACTTACTTGAGAAAAGTTACACAAATTCTGAAAGGAACTAGCGCAAATAATGTCCTAGTACTTATCCAGGCTAAAATATTCCAGATATATCCATCGAAAATAGCTTTTATCCAACTAAAACCCCAGCTTTCTGCACAGTGTGAATCTCTACGCCCAAGAAAAGATAACTCACCCGGATGACAATAGGGTAGTACCCGAGGCCTTCCGAGTGCCATTGGAAGACTTCGGGCACTACCCTATTGTCATCCGGGTGAGTTATCTTTTCTTGGGCGTAGAGATTCACTCTATGCAGAAAGCTGGGGTTTTAGTTGGATAAAAGCTATTTTCGATGGATATATCTGGAATATTTTAGCCTGGATAAGTACTAGGACATTATTTGCGCTAGTTCCTTTCAGGATTTGTGTAACTTTTCTCAAGTAAGTTGTTTTTTTGACTTTTTTTAAAAATCGTGTGCTACTTTCGATTCTTCCCTTGTGTATTTTTATATGTGAAGTAGAGAACAGAGTGGATAAGATGCCCCTGTGCTATCACTGACTGTTTATAATTATATCATAAATATATGCCGGGGTCCTATTGAACCGGTGTACTTTGTAGCAAATGCGAGCCGATTCGCACCAGTGAAATTGTCTAGTTCACATAGAACATGACCGACCACTCATTTACTAGACTGTGACAGTTGTTTGTGGCTTTGTGTCAAACTCTGCATACCGTTTTTTTTTAATTATGTAGAATAAACTGTCATGGAAGAGTTTTGGAGACTTGTGATTTTTCCATTTAACATTCTTCTCTATTTAAAGAGGTCTTTGGCCTTCCAAAGACCCCAATCAAGGCTCATCCTTGGCAGGCCTCTCACCTGCCAGTTCCAAGGCATGGCACGGCACCTAATATAACGGGAGAGGAGAAAAATGCAGCGGACCAGACTGGGATTCGAACCAGGGCCCCCTGAATTTCCAGTCAGGTGCTCTACCGACTGAGCTGATCTGGCCACTGTCGATTGAACCCAGCTGACCGCTACAAAACAATATAATATATACCGTATACTCGTTAGTTCAAAGATTGAACAGATGTTTTGTACTTTTCAGGCAAGATCAATTTCAGCCCAATCGGCTGAGACAGAACAGATACGATTTCTTGTCGGGACACAGTCTCTTCGATCTGAGAATCAGGTATCCATACTTAAGATAACCCACCCACCCCAAAAAGGACCGTAATGTCAATCTTCATTTTAAAGAAAATTTCTAAAAAAGTTTGCTATAAAACACCCATCACTAAACAGTATTTTCTAAAAATATATCTGATAACTAATGATTTTTCTATGTTATAGGTTCATCACATTGACTTTGACGATGAAAACAATATTCTCAATAAAAATGTTTTCCTACACCGAGAAGGAGAAATATGGAATCTTACAGCATCAACCGTTGACAAGAATTTACTGACAACATGCTACAATAAAAGTAAGAATTCAGAATTATCTGAAATAAATATTTGTGTGTTGATGTGTTTCTTCTGCAGGTATGTCTTAATTTAAGTAAACGTTTAAACATGATTATGCAACCCATACTACTAATTGTATACATAAAGTAGTGTTAAAACTTACATTAAAAGTATTATTTTAGCTTCAGAATCTAAGGCCGAGATGAAAGCTGCCCTATGGAGGATACCTTGTGATTTTGATAACTCAGATGACAGTTCTCATTCCTCCTTAGAACTTGTATGCCATCTTGACAATGCGGATTATGGTGACATGAAGAGGTAACTGAATGAGTTTGAATTTACTTCATATACAAACGAATAAATGATTCTTTTCATGTACATGCAGTAAAAAAAAATGCTCATAGCAATGCACCAGGGATAGAAAATTATACAAGGACAAAAGCAGATACAAAAAGAGAGTAGCCAATAGCAAGTTCTCTCTAATGCAATTTGTCATTGCTGTTGTAATAAATTGTTCAGAACAAGATATGCCAGCAGAAAAGGCCAAAACAAATAGTGTGATTCCCATTCCAGCTGTAGAAAAAATAGGGTAGGTAGGGAAACATTCTACAGTCAAACTTGATTATCTCAAATCTGATGGGACTGAGAAAAACTTCGATATATCCAAGGATTCGAGATATTGAAGTCAATTACGGTACTTAAAGAATATGTGGTTGGGACTTCCAAATCACTTCGACATATCCATGGTATTCGAGATATCAGAGTTTGAGATACCGAAGTTCAACTGTATTTTAAGATTTCATTGACAAGCACGCTGCCATTTTTCCCAAGGGAAATCACTGTCAGGATATTTCTGATTAATGTGCTTATGATATGCATTTTCTCAAACATGGAAGTGATCAAAATTGGGATTTCTAGTAGTAAAAATGGAATGCTTTACTCCTGGAAAGATATTGGCAGAAATTGTTTTTGGGTTGGCTCCTACATTTTAGGGTTGGTCGGGGAACTGGAAACACACAATTTTATTTATCTAGGTCTAAGGATGCTGAAATGAATAACATGCAGACATAAGATGTCAGCTGTATGGTTTGATTTTTCAATGCAGATCCCTAACAATCACCAGACATATTTTGTCTTCATCGTTACTGAATTATTTTTCATAGTATGTAAGGGTTAATTCTTAATTTACCACAAAAGTTGTATATCCCAGTTTAGTTATAGCTACCTTGATAATTAGCAATCTAATTGATTCTCCCAGGAGGGGAACTTGTAAATTGTAAAAACTTGTTTCTACTCCCTTACTGTCAAGCATAAAATATGTTCAAATCAAAGTAGATTCACAATGCCATAACCTAAAACCGGTATTTATATTTAAAGTAATGGTAAAATGATTTTTTTTAAACATTAAAGCAAAAATTATTTTAAAACTAGCCATTGACAATTTCATAGAATAATGTTTTCTTGATGTTGTATATTTTCAGTGTGTTATGGCACCCGACTGGTGATAATACCACACTGGTTGGTATCTCAGACAGTCATTTAATCACCTGGGACTTTGACGCTTCATCTTCTGTAGCCAAAGTGAGTATTCTTTCCAATTAATTTTTTTAAAAAATCGAAATTGAATAACTAAAAAAAAAAATTTTAAGGCATAGTGTAAAAAAAAAAAACCAAGAAACTTCTTACACCTGAACAAATTCTTTTTTCTTCAGATTTAGATTAAATGTAAAATAACAAAAACAAAAATGTTAAAACAAAAGTATCAATTCATCATTCACATACCGGTATTTCAATCAAAAGCTTAAATGATGGTATTGTTTACAATTAAAAATTTTCAAGATTAAGGAATCTACCGGCCTGGAAAGTAAAGGTCAGCCAAAGTTCACGTGTGTGAGATGGAACCCTCATCACAACTGTACACAGGTAGCCACCGCTAATGATACCTGTATCAGGGGCTGGGATATCAGATCCATGCAGTAAGTACAAAGTAGTCACAGAAATTCAGCTCAAGATGCAGAATTTCTTTTGGTCATTCTCCATTTAATCAGATATTGCATTTTATTTAAAAGTACACAAGAATTCATATACAGCTGTATGTACAAGCAAATTTTTTTATGCCTCCCTTCAAAGAAGGGAGGCCATGTTGCTTTGCTGCTGTCTGTCTGTCAGTCAGTAAGTTGGTTGGTCTGTCAGTCCATCATCAGTTTTTGTTCATTTTCTTCGCAGGGGTTTCACATATTGAAATGAAATTTAATATACATATTTATCACAAGAATATCTAGGGGAAGTTCTGTTTTGGGTATGATAAATTCATTTTTGACAGAGTTATGTCCTTTGGACTTAGAAAAATTCCAATTATTTGGGGGAATGGGGCATAAGTGTTTTACAAACATCTCTTGTTAGCGCACCTGAGTGAGTTTTTCTGATCACAGTTTGTCCGTTGTCCGTCCGTCTGTAAACTTTTCACATTTTCGACTTCTTCTCAAGAACCACTGAGCCAATTTTGACCAAACTTGGTACAAAGCATCCTTGGGTGAAGGAAAATTCAAATTGTTAAAATGAAGGGCCCAGTCCCCTCACAAGGGGAGATAATCAAGAAAAGACAAAAATAGGGTGGGGTCATTAAAAAATCTTCTTCTCAAGAACCACTGGGCCAGAAAAGCTGAAACTTATGTGTAAGCATCCTGAGGTAATGTAAATTCTAAATTGTTCAAATCATGACCCCCGGGGGTTGGGCAGGGCCACAATGGGGAATCAAAGTTTTACATAGAAATATATAGGAAAAATCTTTAAAAATCTTCTTCTCAAGAACCACTGGGCCAGAAAAGCTGAAACTTATGTGGAAGCATCCTGGGGTAGTGTAGATCTAATTTGTTCAAATCATGACCCCGGGGGTTGGGCGGGGCCACAATGGGGAATCAAAGTTTTACATAGAAATATATAGGAAAAATCTTTAAAAATCTTCTCAAGAACCACCGGGCCAGAAAAGCTGAAACTTAGGCGTAACAAAAAATTATGTTTGTTTACGGTTACCCGACCGACCCTAATTTTCATCATCGACCCAAACTTTTTTTTCGTCGTAGAAATCCGGAAGTTACTGGCCGGTCAGTTTAACTTTTACATTCATCTTTGAAATCGAAATTGAAAGTGCAAAAACAAAACCAGCAAATTCAATTTCTACACCAACAAGTTCGTTGCGATTTGCTTACCATTGCGTGGCAGTTGCAGGGGTGTGCAACTAGCATCGCCTGATGCCCGGTGCTACCGTTTTTGGGGTAGTAAAAATTAAAATTATGCATATAATACATGAGAAAAACAAACGGTATTTTCACTCATTGTTTTGCTATTTAATTTCCAACTAATGAAAATTTTTCAGGCAGCATGCTCCAGTTGTTCTTAAATTACTTTAACCTTATCCATTTTGAAGTACTACCTGACTTATTTACTTCAAAAAACGATCGTTTTTTTCCTAATCCGAATTTCCTCCATTCCTCTGTTAATGGTAAATACATGCAGATATCTCTTTCCATACGGTCCCCCAATCAACTAATTGCTAAGTGTTATGTGGTTAAACTTTATATATATGTGGTAGTTGTACTTTTTATATTTTTAAGATATGTATTTTAAATTGTACACATTATTCTCATTCTTTATTTTATTCATTCAGTCATTCACTCATTCATTCAGCGCTGTGCAATGCGATTTACTAACACTCTATGTTGTCTTGTTCAGAGACAAGTTTGTGCCTCTGCTGAGGATCGAACCCGGGACGTCTGGCTTGCCAGTCCAGTGCTCTACCGATTGAGCTAAAGGGTTAACCCACTAGCCCAAGCTAGTAGGATGCCGTTTATCTAAAACTACCACATTTATTGCTGTTACAAGCCTGTGGGCTAGTACTTGATTTTTTTAATTGCACACCCCTGAGTTGTAAGGCAGTTGGTAAGAAACCACCCATATTTCAAGCCAAACAAAAGTAAGGCACCATACAGTGGTAAAACTGTTTTGTAATTCAACCAATTCATGTGAATTTGTGTATAAAAAAATTCAATAAAATAAAAAAAAATTCCTACCTACCGACCCTATTTTATTTCAGCATGTAACAGTAAACAAAGATATTTTTTTGTTTGGCCTTATGTGGAAGCATCCTGAGGTAATGTACATTCTAAATTTTTCAAATCATGACCCCCGGGGGTTGGGCGGGGCCACAATGGGGAATCAAAGTTTTATTTCGTTCGTTATACTTACCAGTCATAAATATACATTAGGATATCTTCCCCTTATTAACGTTCATAACTCGCGGGCAAGCGTTTAAAAGAATAAGATTCAAACACTTATAAGACCGAGATCACATCTCAGGTGCTTGCCCAAGTCAGTTCATCTTCCGGCGTGCAACAGAACGTTCATACTTTTTTGGCAGAGATTTCTCAGCCACAGAGTGATACAAATACTTTGTATTTGTATACGGTATTGGTTTAGATACTCTCTCATGCTCTTAGTTTAAGTATGGAAGAAGCCAGTTTTATTTCGAACGACGAATTAAATTCGGGCTCGGAATTCCAGAATTTACAGTCAGTAATGGAGGCCAAAGGAAAAAAACCGCGGTCCGGTAGGAAATCCTCCAGCAAAGCTAACGAGAAAATGGAACAATTAGAAAACAGAGTCAACGAAAGGTTAGACACTATGATGAATTTTTTAAGAGAAAGTATTCAAACTTTGTCCAGCAGTGTTTTAGAGAATACAGCTTCTCATAATGTACACGAGACAAACGTGTCTCATAATTCGTTAGCGGATCAGGATACCGGTGGTTTATCCACGCGGAGACCTGAGCCCATGGTATCAAATGTAGACGATTCATCTGGAATGCGTCCGATTATACCTTTGGAAAGTGAAGTCCAAATTGAAGGGACATTAAGTGTGCCTGAAATGGACGATATGATATCATTAGCTCCAAGTGTCAGAGAAGTACGTGAGCTATTGGGTGATAACGAATCCTCAGTTCAAGAGGAATCTATTACTGCCCATGATTTTGATAACAATCAACATAAGTTGGACAGCAACAACAACAATAGATTTCAGAACTTGATCAATAAAAGTGACGAGCATACAAAAACTCTAACTGATATTTTTGGCAATGTTTCGTCTTCAGAGGAAGAAAAAACTGGATTAGTTTTAGACAAAACACAAGAGGAGATCTTGAAAAAGTCATGGAGAATTACTGATCCTGAACGCTTGTCTGCGTATAGAGATGAATATAGACAATGTTTCCCTGTTCATCCAAACTCGGCAGCATTTCTACAAGTTCCAGGGCTAGATGACATTTTAGAACCAATGTTAAGAAAAAAACACGGAAATAAAACCAAAGGTTGGGGGAAAAGTAAACATTTAATTTCCCAGCCGTACAAAAGTATTGAAACTTTGGCATATCAGGGACAGATGGCTGCCCGTATGGGTATTATTTCATTAAGCTACATGCAGCAAGCTTTAGGAACGTTGTTAGATTCTATAACTTGTCAAGATGCAGACACAGTTCAAGCAATTAAAGACATTTTCTCCATGTCTACCAAGGCACTAGATCAAATGGGGAGAGCAGGGGCTTTTCACCATCTTATAAGAAGGAAAACTGCAGCACAAGACTCTGGATTATATACCTTGAAGGATATTCATAGCAAAATTATTTGCCTGCCTCTTTCAGAAGATGGCGTCTTTGGCAAGAAATTAGAAGAGAAACTAAAAGAAAGGAAAGAGCAGAAAGATTCTCTTAAGGATTTAATTCCAGAATGGAATGAAAAAAATCAGAAACGCAAATTTTCAGAAAATTCTGCTGAAAACTCTGGAAATTTTAAAAAACCCAGAACTACTACTGTTTTGAATAACAGTTAC
>NW_026917990.1:0-13943 GCF_032062105.1 Saccostrea cuccullata | reverse complement strand
AATGTTTGTTATAATTAATTTAAAATTTGTTCTTGTACTATAAATTTCTACATCACATACGTCGTCACCCATTATCATATTTTTAATTAAACACCTTTTGGCACCCTCCCCATTCCACTTCATCTGATAAGGTGAAGGAACAGGAGGTGTCCCAATGAATGCACTGGCTAGTCTTTGATTGGTTTAATTCATTTTGTGTTATAATTGGATTTATATTTCATGAAGTTGTCAGCCCTTTGGCATTGGTAAGTCAAGTTTAAGTATAGGGGGGGGTAAAAAAAAAACCCAAACGATTAAGTTAAAGTTAAAAAGGGTCAAAGATCATCGCATGCCACACTAACAATTTCATATTGTGAAAATTTCCGTTGTCGATGTGACATTCATTTACTGCCAATACTGGTGCAGATCCAGAATTTTTTTTCAGGAGTAGGGGGGGGGGTTTCACATCTCATTAAAAAATTCCCCCCAAATTTCCTGACAAGCAGGAGAAAAAAAATGAAAAAAAAAAAAACAAAATAAAAACAATGATAGTGTGGTCAATGTTTTAAGTTAGGGGGAGGATGTTCAAAGTCATTTTTTATTTGCTTCAATATGTCTTGTTTAAATAACAAAGCAAATTGGGGGGGGGGATGGGGGGATTCCAATCTCCCTCCCATCCCTTTTCTGAAAAACAATCTATTTTGTGATTCCAATTAAATAGTATTTTTTTTTCCATTTGACTAATTATACATATTTTGTTTCTTGTGTTTATATTATGTCTGTCTAAATTATAACCTTCCCATAATTTTAAGGGGGATGGGCTATACAAATGGCTTCCAATTTTATAGGTTTATTTCTTGTGACAATTAAGACCTTTTATTTGGGTCCTTTAAATTTTTACCTCTATGCTTGACCTAGGATACACATTTTTACAAAAAAAATACCAAACTTTAAACTTGGCCTAAATTTTGATCAGTGGGTGCTGGGCTTTAATGCTTAACATGTTTTTCATTGTGAACTGTCAACAGGTTAAATTTTTTGACCTTGACCCTAATTTGAACCATTTAAAAAAAAAATTTAACCTTGGCAATTAACTTTTAAAAGGAATTACTAGGGATTTCTTCATTTCACATGTGCATTCCTTTCAAGACTTTCTTCTGATACTAACAATTTGAACCCTTTGACCTTGACCTTTGAGTTTGCCATATTTTTAAACCAACCCTTTCCCATAGGTTTTAGGGACATAGTTTTCACAAACACATTTTTTTTCATTATTATTTTGTGGTGTCACCATATGAAAAAATTAGAGAGATGTATTCAAACAAACAAACAAATTAAAAGAAAATATAAAACATAAAAATGTTGGTCATGCATATCTCTGCATGAAAAAAAACAGTTTTTCAAATATCCCATTTGTAACCCTTTAAAAACATTAAGTTTTCTGGTTTCCTTAGCATATAACGTCTGTGTGACGTATCATCCATTGTTTGTCTGAAAATTTTTACATTTTTAACTTCTCTAAAACCCACTGGGCCAATTTTACCAAATTATTTTAAAATATGTACATTTGTATGTCAGACTGTCCATTTCTCAATAAATTTCCTTGGTCATCACGGTCATATCTACTGAATGAGAAAAACTTTAATTAAATTTATGTTTAGATTTACCTTAGAATGGCATGGGGTTTTTTTTTAACATGTGACCTAAAAGTTTACCTACTTTGCAAAAAAATTAAATTCATCTTTTTGAAAGAGAAAAGTTTAAGGCATTCATATCATAATGCATGTATATTTTATGTGATAATACCTTTCCAAATTAATCATGACTTCTACTCGTACCTTCCCTTTTGAAGCGGTCAACCCTAACCTATTTTCAAAAATGTTCATTTTTAAATTTTATTGAGATGAGAATGACCTCCATTTGACATACTTAAAGGTTTTTCCCCAGCATGCGATGCTTTTTTACCCCTTGACGTTGATTTTTTCATAATTTTTCAAAATATTTAACTCTCCAAAAAGATGATTAGGCTTCTGAGGAACATTAAGGAAGATTTCAGGGAAACAGGGTTTTTGCACAAAAAACGTCATTTTTGACCCACATTTGCCCCCCCGGGGCAAAATTAAAATTTCCCAAAAACCCTTATGCAATCAACCTGACACCACCAACCATCTCCCAAAAGATGATTAGGCTACTGTGTAAAATGTAGGAGAAGTTCAGGGAAGACGGGGCTCTTTGCATAAAAATTATTTTTTCCCTTTTCCCCCCCGGGGGCAAAATCAAAATTCAGAAACCTTACTGCACATTTACATACACCAACAACCATCTCCCAAAAGGTGATTAGGCTGCTGAGTAAAATGTAAGAGGAGTTCAGAGAAGACGGGGTTTTTGCATTAAAAACATCATTTTTCACCCCCTTTTCCCCCCCGGGGCAAAATAAAAATTTCCAAACCTTACGCACATCTACAGACCCCACCAACCATCTGCAAAAGATGATTAGGCTGCTGAGTAAAATGTAAGAGGAGTTCAGGGCGGGGTTTTTGCATAAAAAACTTTTTTTGCCCCCCTTTTAACCCCCGGGGAAAATTAAAATTCCCAAAACCTTACTCACATCTACATGACACCACCAACCATCCCCCAAAAGATGATTAGGCTACTGTGTGAAATGGGAGAATTTCGGGAAGACTGGGCTTTTTGAAAAAAAAAACTAATTTTTGACCCCCATTTGACCCCCTGGGGCAAATAAAACAAAAACCTTACTACACATGTACATGACACCACCAACCAACTCCCAAAAGGTGATTAGGCTGTTAAAATGTAAGAGGAGTTAGGAAGGGGGGGCTTTAGCTAAAAAACATCCTTTTTCCCCCCCCCATTTCCCCCCAGGGCAAAATCAAAATTCCGAAACCTTACTTCACATCTATATACCCCACCAATCTCGAAAAGATATTCGCTGAGAAAAATGTAAGAGGATTTCGGGAAAAACGGGGTTTTTTAAAAAAAACGCTATTTTTCCCCCCCATTTGCCCCCCCGGGGCAAAATAAATAAACCTTCTGCACATTACCTAAACCACCAACCATCTCCCAAAAGATATTAGGCTTTGTGTAAAATGTAAAGGGTTCGGGAAGACGGGGTTTTTTCAAAAAAAACATTTTTTTGACCCCCATTTGACCTCCGGGGACAAAATAAAAATTTCCCGAAACCTTATGCCCTCATGACACCCCCAAATCACCCCCCAAAAGATGTTTAGGCTGCTGAGTAAAATGTAAAATAGAAAGGGGGTTTTTTGCATAAAAAACTTTTTTTGACCCCCATTTGCCCCCCCGGGGGAAAAAAAAATTTCCCAAAAACCACTGCACATCTACATACACCCCCAATCCCCCCAAAAAAGGTGATTAGGCTGCTGGTAAAATGTAAAGGAGTTAGGGAAGGGGGGATTTTTGAAAAAAAACGTCTTTTTTTTCCCCCCCCATTCCCCCCCCCCCCCCCCGGGCAAAATCAAAATTCCGAAACTTTACTGCACATCTACATAACCCCACCAACCTCTCCCAAAAATATTAAGCTCTTGTAAATTAGGGGGATTTCAGGGAAGAAAAGTGTGACAGCCAAAGGGCGGACGGACGGACAGGAAAACAAAACCCGAACTTTTTTTAAAAGGGGGGAAAAAGACAACTGGGGGTCTTTTAATTTTTTTTTTTAAATTTTCAATTTAAATTATTGGGGAAATTATGAACATCAATCTTCAAAACATCAAGAAATTGTGAGCCAATGCTCACTAGTAATCCCCCCGCTCTGCTGTAAATAAGCACTATATGTTGATAAAACAGGAATTATAGGCAATCAAAAAAAATTGAAGTTGACATCAGATTCATATCAAACTTAATTCCACCATATGGCATGCCTCAACAAAGAGTGTAATAAAATTTCAAGTTTTAATGAATGCTAATGCAAAAACTTTTACAAATTTTTATTATGAAACGGACAGGCACAGACAAACCGGAAGTTGACATCGGATTTTATCAAAAATGTTCCCAACATATGGCATGCCTCAGAGAAGATTGTGTTAAAATTTCAAGCTCTCAATGAGTGATTGAAAAAACGGAGAAAATTTGATATGTATGAAACGGACAGACGCACAGAAAAACAGGAAGTTGACATCTTTTTATAAAAATGTATCCCACCATATAATCCCTCAGAAAAGATTGCGTAAAAATTTCAAGCATCTACGATGGTAGTTGCTAGAAAACTGCGGCAAAAAATTGTTACGGACAGACCATACAGAAAAAGGGGAACACACAAAGGGTAAAAAGTTCCCCCTTTCCTTCGAAGGGGGGGTATAAAATAAAAAACGGATTATTATGTCCTCAGTCTATTCACTTAATGCCAAATTATATATAATAGACTTAAATTGTATTTGGAGTACTTAGCATTTTGAAAGTATTTCATAGAAATTTCTATTTCTAGTAACCACAGCAATCCTTTTATAAAATCAACTAGAACTGTAAAACGGGACAAAATACCCCCCGCTGGGCTTTTCAGGAGTAAGTTTTTCCATAATAAAAATATGTATCAAACATGAATTATGAAATTTTTCCTCCAGTGACCTTGAACTACCCCAAATGACCTTAGGTCAAGGTCATGACACACCCTTGGGTCATGGGCAATTTTTGTGTAAATGAGAACCTTTAAGAATATAAAAAAGATATAGACCAAAAGGGAATTAAATTTTTTTCCCAGTGATTTGAACCCCCCAAAAAATTTGGGGTTAAGGTCTTACACACCCATGGGTAATTTTTGTGTGAAATGAAACCCTAAAGTTTATCCATAAGAAAATATGCCAAAGGTTAGTTTTTTTTCCCAGTACTTTGAATTAAATGACCTTGGGTCAAGGTCATGAAACCTGGGTAGGGCAATTTTGTGTAAAAAAGAGAACCTACCGTTTATCCATAAAAAAGATTGGACCGGACACGAAATATGAAATTTTTTTTTCAGTACCTTAACCCCCAAAATGACCTTGGGTAAGATCATGACACACCCGCAGGTATGGGCAACCCTTTTGTAAAAAAGAACCTACCAAGTTTATCTGTAACAAAGAAAAGACAACCGAATTATTTTTTTTCCCAGTGACCTTGAACTTCCCCAAATGAACTTGGGTCAAGGTCATGACACACTATTTTTAAGGGGCAATCTTTTTGTGTAATAAAATACCAAGTTTATCCATAAGAAAGATATGGACACGGAATTAAAGATTTTTTTCTTCCAGTGACCTTGAAGTTCCCCAAAGGACCATGGGTCAAGGGTATGACATTCGGTCATGGGCAATCTTTGTGTAGTAGTAGATTTAATGTCCCCGAAAAAAATTGGCCAAACCAATTGCACAGACAGACGGACAGCTAGACAGACAGTCGGACAGACGGACAAGGTATTCCATACCCCCAAACTTCGTTGGGGCCCCTACCCTCCCCCAAGAACCAAGTTTTAAAAAAATTAAAATTAACACACTTCCGGGTGCTTTCCCAAGTTTTTTTTTTTTCTGGCAAAAAGGGATTGTTATGATGATATTTTTAGTGACTTCAATATTCCCTTGTTTTCCCCTTGATTATCTCCCCTTTGGGAAAAAAGAATGGTTTCATACACCCTATTACCGGCAATTAGGACTGCTAATGAACGTAACAACAGATAGCAAAGTTTTTTTTGTATAAAGAACTAATTGATATGTAATCATTTTTTTTGACTATTTATTGTATTCATTTAATTTCATTTGGTTTTTTCCCATTTTTGCTATTTTTAAACTATTTTTCTTTTTAACACAAAACCACGATTTCTTAAAAATATATTAAGAACAGAGTAAAGTTAAATTTAATACTAGTTCAAAAAAAATGTAAATTAAGTTTCAAATTAAAACTGGGGATGCCTTTGAAATTTTAAAATTTGTGAACGAAAAATTTTTTGTCCCAATTTGGTTAATTTTCCCCATGCAGTGGAAAAGAAGTAAACAAGAGATTTTTAAAATACTTATGCCCCCCCCCCCCAAAAATTTGGGAATTTTTTCTAATCCAAAAGGGCATAACTCTTAAAAATGGTGTGATCATAAAAACTTAATTACCTAATATTCCTTGACTAATTTGTATACTAAATTATTTAATATTACAACCTCTCCAAAGAAAATGAACGGAAACTGCAAATAATTGGAATTTTTCTAAGTCCAAGGGGCATAACTCTGTCAATTGGGCGATGCCCAAAAACAAACTTGACCTAGAAATTCATCTGTAATGACTGATATACCTGTATACCAAATTTTTTTTGTTGTGAAAAGGTTATGAAGAAAATGAACGGAAATAAAGGGACCAAAACCGACTGATGACAGCAGCAAAGCAATATGCCCTCCCTTCTTTAAAGGGGGGGGGGCATAATAATAAGAAATATTTAAAGAGGAACAACGGATACAGAGACGGATGAATAGCCATAGGACAACGGATATCCATAAAGCTCACTTGAGTTTCAGTAGGTAACCAAATATCAAAGACAAATTATTATCCACATTTTGCCAATGTCTAAAAAATAACACCAATTCATTTTGTAAAGACTGTAACCAATCATACCTATAGGCCAGAAATCTTTTTTTTGTGATTTTGAAATGTGGCAGTACTTTTAAATTTTCATGATAGGTTGGAATATCTTCATTCTTTTTATAATTTACATTTGTTTAAGACAGAATACTTACATTTGTAGATTTTGTTTCCGTGTGGTGACAACAAAAACAGTGGTCCCTTTTTTTCCAAATGTCTTGATTGAGGTAATCCAAAACTTAATAGTTATAAAAAAAAGATGGTTAAAGGAAAAATAAAGCAAAAATAAAACTAAATCCTCTAATCAGTCTGTAACTTTCTGGTTAGTACTTATGACAAAGGAAAAAGAAAAATTTGATTTTAAAATTTTTTCAGTAGCAAAAAGAATGTATACGTTTAGGATAAAATCTGCACATGTGCCATGTTATATTGAAATAGATCAAAAGGAGGAGTAGCATTTTGAAAAATTTCACAAAATTTTATTTTTAGTAACCATTGCCACATGTTCATCAAGATCAGAATTCCATAAAAGAATTATGTATCTTGTGTTCATTTGTCAAGAACTTTAAAAACCAAAAACTCAGGGAGAGGTAGTCTTTTGATTTTTTTAACGGACAGACAGCTTACTGACAGATGGACAGATGACGGATACCTTACTTTTGCATGATCACTTCTGGTCTCTGATCAGTAAAGCTAAAGACAAACACGTATGTCTGATAAGGGTAAATCTACAGTCTTTTACTTACTTGTTACAACCATGAAACAATGTTGTATTAGAACTTAAAGTAATATTTTTTTTTGTTTTACATACCCAAAAATTAAACGAAATAATCATTATTATTTCCTAAGATAAACTTATTCAAAAGAATTAAATGGACTGTAGGAAATGGGGTTTTTCGTTAAGTATTTTTTATTATCTTTCCCTTTAGTTTACAGCTTTTTCCCAATCTGATTTGGAGAAAAAAAATATAATATGTAGTACTTTTGTACGTAAACAGTGATTTTGGGGAAGTTTATCAGTTTTAATGGGAACCCCTCTATTAAGATTGAAGATTTAAATGTAGCGCTTAACCCAATTTTTGGAAATGGGTCCGGGGCCGTCAAAATCGGGAAAAATAGAGACATTTTGGAAATTTTTTAAATAACCTATTCTTTATAAACATGATATACTGGTTTTCTGACCTTTGTTATCAACTAAATTTTTGCTTTGCAATACAAGGAATGTTTAAAAAAAAAAAATTACATATCCAGCTATATTTTTTGTAAATTTTGGGAGAAATGACTTTTGGGAAAATAAACACATTTATTTGGGATAAAGGTACTTTTTTGATCATAGATTGTTGCCTATAAACCCCTTTTAATAGATAATCAAACCCGAATTGATGCTACTGATTTCTCTGAAATTGTCATAGAGAAGAAGTGATAGGGCCTAAAGGTTTGTATAGAGTTCTTTGAAAAAAATTAGTTGTTTTTTCTTGCCCCGCATTGATAAAACGCCAGTTTGACTAATACCATGGTCACGTACATGTTTGACAAATATGCTTCAGCAATATAAATAATCAGGTTAGAAGCTTTTTCCCGAAATAGAAAGTACATCAAAAATAAAAAGGAAAACTGATTACGTTCTGGGGAAAAAAAAATTCTCTGTTTTGGGCCCTTTTACAAAAAAACCTAGCTAAAACCAAAAACTGTAGATGATTAAAAAATTTTTCAAAATTAAAGGTTCTATTCAAAATTGCCAATGTTAAAAATATTTTAATTCATTCCTTTGAATAAAGATAACAAATTAATCTTCGTCAACTTTTTTTTTAAAATTTAAATTCCCAGAGCAAATTTTTCTCCTTTTATAAAAAGTTAAAATATTTTAAAAATTTATTCCTTTCAAAAAAGATGAAAAACCCTTTTTAATATATTGAAAATTATAAACAGAATTAATCTTCGTCTAATTTTTTTTTAATATTTAATCTCCAAAAACAAATTTTATCTCCTTTTTCTTTTTGGGAGTGGTTATCCAAACCCCGTAGATGCATCAACTAATAAAATTTTTTAAAAATGCCAATTGTTCAAAATATGCCCCTAAATCATTTTCAAAAAAAAGGCCACAATTTTTAAATAAGTCATCTTACCCACTTTTTTAATAACGTGATATATCAAATAGTCCCTTATAGCAAGAAAATATCATCATTTTAATAAAATTAATGTAATTCCTGGTCAACTTTGAAGAACCTAAATTTTTTTCATTAAGTAATTCCCACTTAAATTTTTTTCTACAACATTGATTCTTGACAAGAAAATTTTTTTCAACCAATACTTTGTTTCATTTTTTTAATATCTCCCCCTTTTCTAAGGGTCATGACACAGTGTTTTTAATAGATGGGGGCTGTAGGAAGGATTCATCGTGACAAAGGAAGATTGCTTTAACCTTGTTTTGGGGATTTTTATCGCTTCTGTTGCTTTTAAATGTTAACTTAATTTCCTTTTTTTTTTTTAAGAAGTATGCCCCTTTTACACCTAATTAAAATGTTAAAAAATTTTTTTAAATGAAAAATATTAATTTCATGTTTTTTTTTTTTAAAGGTTTTTTTGAATACAGAGAATTTACACTTATCTGCCCTTGATTAAACATTATGCATGTATACGAAAAGGAGCTAATATCAAAAATGGGTTAAAATTAGACTGGATGAATAACAATGACATGAATTAAAAAATATGGGTCTTTATTTTCCATTTTCTATTTATTCTGTATGGCAGAAGTTTATTTACCAAGGTTTAAAACGTTTAAGTAAACCATGTAAATAAAAATATTTTTAAAAGCTGGCTACTATTCAACATGTTCGAACACAGTGTTTGTTATCACAAAAAATGCTATCAAAAAAAAAATTTTCAACATTTAATTCACAAAATTACCTGAGAATTACGTGGTAATTTAATATTAACTTCCGCCCCCGGTTACAACAGAGAGAGCTAGTGTAAGAAGAAGGTTTTTTTCTTTTTAAACCCGGGCCCTTTTGTCTATTCATCTCATTTAAAAAACCCTTACAGAAAATACAAACTGTTAAAAAAGGGGAACAATAAAAACGGGGTTTACAAAAAGTAGTAAAGAAAGTTGGCGTCCTCAAAACTGGGAGATGGAAATGGTTTACCCCCAAACCCCAAAAACAATTGTCATTGTAAATACATATTTTTCTTCATTGTAATTAAGTAAGTTGTAGGTTAATGTTGATCATTTCTGCTATTAAAAAAAAATGCTGTTTTAAAATTTTATTTTGAGAAAATTTTATATCCCTAAGTGAGCCATCCTTTGACAATAATTGACCAAGGGGATTTAGTTATGGCCCGTATTTAAAAAGTTTATGCACCCTTCACAACGCATGCTGCACACCAAACAATGGCAATAGATAGATTAGCCTTTTTAGTCTTTGGGTAAAGCTAAAAACAACATTTTACAAGTGCCTTACCTTTGTATGTCCACACGGAGAAGATTGACCCTTCTTGGTTATCTTTCTCTTGATCAAAACATCATCAAACTTCTTAGTCATGTCCAAACAAAGGGTAAAAAAGGCCCTTTTGGGGTTACTAAATTTGGTGACACATATTGAATTTCCAGCAAAATCCAGCATGTTCTGTTGGAACTTTTCCCTTTTTAAAAATTTTCTAAAAAAATTTTTCCTTCACCATAGTTGTAGCTTCATGGGGGATAAAATGGGCCCTTACCTAATATTCTCTTCTTCTGTGTTGTTGGTGAACTGGCATTTCCACATTCTCTTCTTTCTTTTTCCCCTCGGCTATTATCTTCTTCAGTGTTTTTATCAACTTTCCCAGCTCCAAATTTTCTTTTGCATAGGGGCAAATCTACTGCTTGGGTCTGGTTTCAAATCTGCAGCATTTATTCTGATAAATGACTTTAATGGTGAATCATCATCAGCCACTGAAAAACAGGAATGTTGTTATTAAGTTCTGTTATCATTTAGCACATATACAGTAATTATTTAGGCAAAAAAATTATAACTAAACTTGGTTCTCAGTCCTGTTTTCTTAAAAATATTAACACTTTACAACTTACAAAATTGTTATGCAAAATAAGCTGAAACCTAATATGAATACTTTCCTTTCCCCCCAAGCACTTTCACAGGGGGAAAAATTTTTTTAAAGTTTAGCGTAAATAATGTCATATCTAAAATTTTTTAAATAAAAAAATTTTTTTTTTTGGGTTGCAATTAAATTGGAATTTTGGGAATAAATTGAAGATTTAATGAACTGTTTAAAGTGCGTGAAAATGGGGATTGGGGGAAAGGGAAAAGGGAATGCGCGATTTTTGTCAGAAATAGGAAATGGTATATGGGTTTAAAAAGGTGACTGCGGGGAAGGGGGGGGAAAACATGAAGAAATTTTTTTTCTTTTTATCTCATGAAAAAAGAAAAGTGGGGTTTTTTTTAAAAGGTTAATTTCAAAATTTTTAATCAGTGCTTTACATCAGTGTAGATATCAAAATAATTTATTTTCTTTTCTTTTTATTGTATCTTCACCTACATCCCATAACGTTAAATTTTTTGATTATATCCATGAAAACAAACTAACATTTTTTTTAACAAAAACTTATACCTGTACACAGACAATATTTTAGCCTTTGTTACTTAACTTCTGTTTAAAAAAATCTTTAAAAATATCTGATTTTCCTTTTTTCTTAATAAAAAGAGGACCCTATTTATCCAGAGTTTGGTTCCAGTCCATTTTTCCAGATAATGAAGCATCCGGATATCTGAATCACCAGTTAAACAAGACAAAATAGCATTTAAAAATTTCGTTGATGAAAAAATCGTTGGAATTTAAACCGGGAAATTGGGTCCGGATATCTGACGGTCCACTGTATATCATATTTGAATTTTCTTCATAATTTTAAATAACAAAAAACTTTTTTTTTCAAAAGGTGCTTCACAACAGATCTTAACTTCCTGTCAAAAATTCTTTTTTCGTAAGGTTTTTTATCTATGTTTTCCATGTAAGGATTGTTTTAATAAACATAAAACAATCTTTTATTTATTTTTATATATTATCTACGTAATGACGTATTTTTTTTTAAGAAAATGGCCGTTTTTGGGTTAACGGGTTTTAATTTCGTGTGGGGCTTCCCAAAAAATTTCGCATAATTTAAATTTATTTAGGGAAATTTCATTTTATTATTGATGATTGAATATTTTTAGCTCCCGGTTGGCTGCTCTAGACTGAACATAAGAAAAAAAATTGTATAGGACATAAGCCCCACCCAGGGTTCATTAAAGGCAACATACATGTAACGTGTATTCAGCGATAAATTTTGATGAAGATACTTAATATTTTTTTTAAAACTGGGTTTCATACAAAAATCAAAAAGGTATTTCTATTTAAAAATGTCTTTTTAATTTCCCTTTTAAAAATTTTCAAATTTTTGTCTTTCAAAAATCCATCTCTAACAATGAAGACATGTTGATGGACTTCAAGTCCCCTGGTGGGCTCTGTAACTTCACTGGCATCTTGGCTTTCCATTTTAAAGTTTTAGCAGTGTTTTAGTCCCCCGGGAAACTTGACTTTGCTGACATTTGACTTTGCCCTCTTAATCTCTTTAGTAGCGTCGTTTTTCCAGCCTAGCCATCCAACAAGTATTCCTCTGGCATGGGAAACAGTTGTCTTCTCCTTTCTCAAAAATTTTTCAACTCATCCACTTTATTTATATCATATTTCTTGGATCTGTAACAAAAAAAGTCATGTTTTCAGAATAAAATGAAAACCCATGCATGAAGCATTAAAATTTTAATTTTTTTTTTAAATGCACTTTCAGGTGTTTCCGGGGAAAAAAAATGTTCTTTTAGATCTTTTATTTTTATGTCTTATCTTTCTAATTCAGCCCAGAAAAATATCTGATATTTTTGCTTTGGTCATATGATTTATGTCATAGCTAAGAACAAGGATTGAAATTACACTTTTTATGTAAAAAAAAAAAATAGGTAATCAAAGATTACGAAGCTGCCTCAGAATGTTATCAGTTTAAGTAATGCAAATCTCACATCATATTTTTTTTAATATTGTATTCATCCCAACAACAATTTATAAAGAAGTTATGTGTCCTTTTAATGCATCATCCATGCAAGTTTGGTCCAAAAGAGCTTATATTTTGGGAATAAAAATGAGGTCAATCCCGCATCCGAAGCATTCTGGAGTGTCCATCCCTGGAAACATCATAGAGTTTTTTTTTTGGGCTTATAGTTACTTGGGGAATAAAATGTGGTCAGATCCAGCATCCTAAGCAAGTTGGATGTCCATCCCTAGATACATCATCCATGCAATTTGGTCCAAATAGAGCTTATAGTTACTTAATGAAAATGTAGGTCAGATCCAGCATTAAAGCAAGTCTGGGAGTGTATCCCTAGAACATATCCCTGCAAGTTTGGTTTTGCTAGGGCTTATAGTTCTTGGGAATGAAAATGTAGGTCAGATCCCGCATCCGAAGCAAGTTTTAAATGTCCATCCTTAAAGCATCATCCATCAAGTTTGGTCCAAATAGAGCTTATGTTA
The DNA here is from genome assembly GCF_032062105.1 of Saccostrea cuccullata. NCBI lineage: Eukaryota > Metazoa > Mollusca > Bivalvia > Ostreida > Ostreidae > Saccostrea > Saccostrea cuccullata. The sequence continues at coordinate 848 of NW_026917990.1, read as the reverse complement.
CTTGGGAATAAAAATTAGGTAGATCCCGCATAAAACAAGTCTGGTATGTCCCTCCCCAATACATCATCCATGCAAGTTTGGTTTAGCTAGGGCTTTTATTTCTTGGGAATGAAAATGTAGGGCAATAGCATCCGAAGCAAGTCTGATAGTGTCCATCCTTAGATGCATCATCCATCAAGTTTGGTCCAAATAGAGCTTATGTTTCCCGTGGAATGGACCTGCTCCAAAAACTTTAACCTGGTCACTCATCTGGAAAATGTAGGGGGATCCAGCATCCGAAGCAAGTCTGGGAGTGTCCTTTTTTGATGCATCATCCATGCAAGTTTGGTCCAGGTAGGGGTTATAGTTCCCTTTGGGAAGACCTGCCCAAAAACTTTAACCTGGTCACTCATCTGGAAAAGGGCAAACCAGCATCCGAAAAAGTCTGGCAGGTACATCCCTAGATGCATCATCCATTCAAGTTTGGTCCAGGTAGGGGTTATAATTCCTTGGGATGAACCTGCTTTTAAAAAATTCTCCAAAAACTTTAACCTGGTCACTATCTGAAAAAATAGGTAGATCCAGCATCCGAAGCAAGTCTGGTAGTGTACATCCCTAGATGCATCATCCATGCAAGTTTGGAGGCAGGGCTTAATTACTTTGGGGAAAGGACTTGCTCCTAAAACTTTCCGCCCAAAAACTTTAACCTGGTCACTATTTTAAAAAAGTAGGTCAGATCCAGCATCCAAGCAAATCTGGTAGTGTACATCCCTAGATGCATCATCCATGAAGTTTGGTTCAGGAGGGCTTATAGTTATTGGGAATGGACTTGCTCCTAAAATTTTTCTCCAAAAACTTTAACCTGGTCA
>NW_026917989.1:0-13833 GCF_032062105.1 Saccostrea cuccullata | reverse complement strand
GACCTTGAATATTATTTGAAGAACAAAGGTGAAGGTCATTACCAAATTTTTAAAATTTTCATTTTTTTATATTTTAAACCATTTCTAGTTTCTTTTTAATGAAATTAAAGTTTAAAGAGAAAAATATTAATTGAAATTGAAATTCAAAGAAGGTGGAAAGATCTCTAATTGTTCGAGAACAATTAGTCTCCTAGTTAGTATTATTTTTTTTATCTGTTATTTTTCTGCTGTATGTTTTTGAGTATCAAGATATATCGAAAGATTTATAGTCCATAAGAATGTACTCCATTAAAGATAATTGCAGTTGACCCTGCGTAAATGAACCTTGACCTCTTTCGAAGTTATTGCCCATTTCGCAAGAAATTCTTGTTATCGCTACTCTTCAGAAACCGTAAACCGCAGAGGTATGAAACCTTTACGAATGTCTTAGACTAATTGAGGAGACTCTGGAATATTTTCATTTCGAAAGTATTCGGTAACCCTTTCAATGAGTTATTGCCCCTGAAACTTTTTGAATTTTAGAAACGAGAAGTCATAGAGAAATGGGACCAACTGGATAAGATTTATTGACCTTTGACCTTAAAAAATTTATGCAAAGGTCAAAGGTCAAGGTCATTCCAAAAAATGAGAAATTAAGCTCTTTTCATATCTCTTTTGTCTTTTAACATATACAATCAGTCTTTGCATCTTTAATATGTACTCTTTAAACTATTTCAAAGGTTTCATTCTTGTCCCCTAAGATTGACACTTTTAAAAGTAATTGCCCTTTATGTGAAAAACATATCGCTACAACTTCAAAACCGTAGACCATAGAGGCAGGAAACCTTCATTAATATCTTAAGGGTCTTTAGGCACACCTTCAATGTATAAGTGCAAAAGGATCTTATGACCTCTTATATGAGTTATTGCCCTTTAACTTCTTTGCACTTAATATTTAAACTTATAACTTTAGAACTTATACTCGTAGAGTCATGGGGTTAATTGCAATGTGACCCCTGACCTTTGATATTGAAATTTTTTTCAAGGTCAAAGGTCAGCGACGTTTCAAATTTTAAAAATTTTCGTTTTCTATCCTTTAAAACACTTTTGGTTTCTTTTTTTTTAAAAGTATTTAAGGAGTTAGATATAAAACAAAATAGAAATTCAGAGAAGGTAGAAAGACCTCTTATTGTTCTGTGAACAATAAGTCTCCTAGTTATATTCCCCAAACAAAGTTGGGGAACATATTGTTTTTACTCTGTTTCTTCTTATTATTATTATTTCTACCTGGGAAAATTTTGTTCACGAGTGATCTTGTAAACTACACATCCGACTTAGGTAAAACCTTTTTAGGGTCAGTAGGCATGTTATGTAGATTTGCCGAACAAATGTCATTTTGCGCACACGTGCTTGCAAGAGCGTGCACGTGCAACACGTGAAATGACCAATATAATGTACATATATTGCCGTAACTTTTCTATTTTTTGATGAAATGTTTTGAAACTCATAATGTATGGATATATTAGCAGCATAAACAAGATGACATGGTCAATATAGCAAGATTTCACGCGCATGCACGTGCACTTCGCTCTGATTGACTGAAACTAAAGTCTCAATATCTTTCTCGTTTTACGTCATAATCATTTGAAATTTTGAACTTAGTCACACATTATGAAGATCTACAGCATGACATATAAGAATTTTCATGAAAACACGTACATGCATATGTGCTGGCAAGAGCGCGCGCGTGCAACACGTGAAATTACCAATATAATGGATTAAGCCTTAACTTTTCTTTTTCTTGATGGAATTTTTTGAAACTCACAATGTATGGATATATTAGTAATATGAACAAGACGACTTGGTCAAAATAGCTTCCTCGAATGTTATAGGAATGGGAGGTAAAGCATACCTCTTGATTTCAGGCTTTAATACTTGAAAGAAATGCTCCTTAGTGAGAGTTTCTTTTTGCCGTATCAGAATCATCATGAAAGCACAAATCCACGTGAGCTGCAGTATATTTGCAGCATAATCCACTTTACAGTTTGCCTATCCTTTATTGTTTCCAACATTTTCCTCATGAAATTTTGAACAAGAGTTAATTTCCCAAAGAACATGTATCCGTTTATATGGTTAAGTAAATCCCACCCTGCGCAAGAGCAATAAAATGAACAATATATTTGAAAAACTGTAACATTTATAATTTCGACTTTTTATTGTTTCTTAATCATTTATTTACATATGTACAACACACGCAATGATATTTGCATAAGAATGCACAAAGTTCACAATAATTAAAGACAATTCCACTCTCATTGACTTTTAAACTTATTCTTCTCTCTACTCCCACGTGTTCTCAGGGCATGGCCATACCGAATCTCTTTTTTTCTCACACAAACTGGCACAAAATGCTCACTTTCATCTCTTGGGGAACATCTGATCACGCACAATAAACAAGTTTATATTTGCAGAAATAGAACACAAAATTCATTTAAATTATAAAAGTTAAACTTTTAAAATCTCTTTTCTCTAACTAGCTAAAATGACACTTTTATTACAGGTTACTTTTACGTCCTTGAGCCAAAGTTGCATTTAACATATTGTTTGGATAATTCTAACTTTTTCATCTACAAAATTAACTTGAAAAGGCATCACTTTCTGTGACATATATCCCCTCTTAATATGTGACAAAAAATGAATCACTTATCATAATTCTTGGCACCATGACAATTTGATCTTGTTTACTATTATATGGGTTTTACAAAAATTTTGATTCCAACTTGATTTTACAGACATCAAAATAGTTTAACATGCATACACATTTCATGGTTTACCTTTTTTTCTTTGATTTTTGCATTTTATCTTTACATTTTTTTTAATATGTGTTCATTTTAGAATTTGATATACAAAAAATGTAAACAACCTACGCAAATACATAAAGTACATATTTCTTCTGACTGGATGAAATCCTTCTCGATAATAAAATATGCATCTTGCACACTCTCACTAATTTCTTTGCATCAGGGCTAAGACGTCGCGCACAGTACTGGGGTTCATAATTGCGAACTTGTTTTTACTTACGACGGGCGTTTATTTTTGGTCATTTTGTCAACACATGGAATATTTCATAAGAATGCACAAAGCTCACAATTAAAAGACACGTCCACTCTCATTGACTTCCAAACTTGTTCTCTTCTTTCTCTCACGTGTTCCCAGGGCATGCCCATGCCATGCCAAATCTCTTATTCTCAGTTTCTCACACAAATCAACCTAATGCTCTCTTTCATCTCCTAGAACTCTATCAAGCACAATAAACAACGATAGCAGAGATGACAAACAAACAAATTGTAAATCCATGCTTTCTCACTCTCTTTCTCTCTAACTAGCTAAAATGACACTCTTAATGGGAAACAGGGCTACAACACCTGCGCCGCGCACCTGCACCCTATCAGACCTTCTAACTCTTTCATTTTTAATTGATTAACTTGGGTGATTGCTTTGTGACATACTTCCCCTCTTAAGTGTGTTGTCCCGATACACTAATATTATTAGAAGACAACTTGATATAAATGTTTACATAATTACTGTATACAGGGAAATTTTTGCCCCCGTTTTATTTTCGTCCCTTTTGCCCTACCCTATTTTGGGCGAATTTAAAACGGGGCGAATTTTTTGCAAGTGTGAAAGGGCGAAAATAACACGGGACGAAAATAACCCTGTATACAGTATTTGTCTATACAAGAATCATCGATAAAGAGACCATACTACACACAGAAATAACAAAATATAACATGCATACACATTTCATGTTTTACTTTTTTTTCAACGATTTTTTGCGTTTTATTTTTGTATTTTTTTAAAACAAATGTTCAATTTAGAATTTAATATACATTATGTACAAAACATTCGTATATACACTTCAAGTAGTTATTTCTTTGACTCTCATTATTACATATGCTCTTGCGCACTCTCTAAATGAATTACACTACCATTTATATACAAAGAATCAATTGCATTATCAATATATCATGCAAAGTCCTTCAAAATATCAAAGTTAAAAAGACAGTTATACTGGAAATCCCGGGCAATAAAAGCATTACACACAACATCAGATTGTTTCACTAATTCTTATTATAAAGTCTTATTTTTTCCAATTATGTCGACACGGTCTCCCGTTGCCATACACAACATCCGTTTTTTTCTTTACCAATTCTCATTCTCAAGTCGACTTTTTCCAATTATATCGACACGGTCGCCCGTTGCTATCAAAAATGTCACTCCCTAGGCCGGTTTCGTTACGTCTACACGCACGAATTCTTCACTGACAATATCGTCCCACTGGATCCATTATCACCCAACTTGAAATACCGTTTGACTCTTTACACTTCTTCCAATCTTGGCGAAAAAAATTGCGGATTTAAATGACGATCACTTTCTCCAATTTTGGCGGAACAAAACTTGAGGATAAATTTTCAAGACATTTTTCACAGACCGACGAAACTTTAATGTCCGTTTTCTGTCACCGGCTGTCCTTAGGAGTACTGGATGCACAGTTTAGTTTTCGAAAATGGCGTAATTTCTCATCGTTACACTGGAGTGCGAGGTGCCCTACCTTCTGAGAGTTGTTAAAGATTGGTCTCTCGTCGATGGTCCTAGGATTTCGGTCCGGTCATTGGCGGAATCAACGGCCTGTCCTCGAAGGTTTAGCGAGATGTATTGTTGCGTAGAAGTGAATAGTCTGATTTTGCATGGCAGCCATCATCGACACCATAGCTGTGAGTTCTGCAAGTGCAAGGGACCTTTCCAGCTCCTCTGTTCTCATAGAGCCGCACGACGTACATCTATCTACCACTGTTCCCCTGGCCATCCGGACATCCACTAGAAAGTTATTGCACTCATCCCTCTTTGCGTGCTTGAAAGCTTCCTCGAATGTTTTAGGAATGGGAGGTAAAGCATACCTCTTGATTTCAGGCTTTAATACTTGAAAGAAATGCTCCTTAGTGAGAGTTTCTTTTTGCCGTTCAGGCATGTCCAGGACTCCATGTACACACGTGTAGCGAGCTTCATTATATTTGCAGCATAATCCACTACAGTTTGCGTCTCCTGTTTTTCCGAGTCATTTTCCTCACAAATTTTGAACAAGAGTTAATTTCTCAAAGAACATGTATCCGTTGATATGGTTAAGTAAATCCCACCGCTGGTCACCATAATATGTGACGGGGGTCCTCCCTGTCACTGTCACTGATTAATAATTTCGATTGTTTTTATTTACATCGTTTCTTTACATATTTACAACACATGCAATATAGTCATAATAATGCACAAAGTTCACAATTAAATAGACACTTCCACTCTCATTGACTTCCAAACTTATTCTCCTCTTTCTCTCACGTGTTCTCAGGGCATGGCCATACCGAATCTCTTATTCCCCAGTTTCTCACACAAATCAACTTCATGCTCACTTTCATCTCTTAGAACTTGATCACGCACAATGAACAACGATAGAAATGAGAAACAAACAAATTATAAATCCATGCTTGCTCACTCTCTTTCTCTCTAACTAGCTAAAATGACACTCTTGGGAAACAGGGCTACAACGCCTGCGCCGCGCACCTGCAACCTATCAGACCTTCTAACTTCTAATTCATCTACAATTAATTAACTTGGGCGTTTGCTCTGTGACACTATATATTTGCATGGTTTTCTCAGAGACAGGCTCTTAAATGGATACATGTAATAAGATAGATAATTAACACAATTAGCACCTATCACACAGGTTAAAAAGAAACAGCATTTTGAACGCAATTCAGGGCCATTGAGCAGTGAGGATTCTTTATCCTGTCAAGGCCTACCGTCACACAAGGCTTCTGTTTAAAGGCCTCACAAAAACCCCCCACAATTTTTACTTCGAAGTGCCGAGCACTTGGCGAAGGAACACTTGCTACCCATTTTTATTGACTTAGATCAGTCGCAGCCGCGGTTCGAACTCATGGCCTTCCCATCACGGAACGAGCGCTCTACCGACGGAGGTACCGGGACGATCGCATGCATATAAGAGTATTTTGTCAAAAGATCAATTTATATTATTGAAAAAGCTTAGCTACACATTAAACAATAGCAAGAACATACACAAAAATGACTTTTGCTCCTCAAATTTACACATGTCTTTAGTCCTAAAAGTCGTATGAGTAGTTTATGAAAGCATCCACGGTGAAAATAGAAGCAAGAAAGAAAACCAATAATAAGAATAAAACCCTCAAAACATTATATTTCTTATATATAAAGCTTTATAGTAAACATTTGTTTAATATTTAATCGAATACTCACTTTTTCTTCGTAATTCAGTCTTCTCTTTTAGGATGCCTTAGTAGACTGTTCAATAAAAATGGTTGTGTATTAGTCTGATAAATTATATCTTGAAATTGTATTATCCAATCAATAAATTCTCTACACCTATGACATTTAATTCTTCAATGAAATACTCCACAACATTAAAAAGGCGGGGCTTAATTTATATTATCTATGCTTACTTTGCCATAAAATCTATATGATTTTGATAAGATCAATAAAATACTAGTATGCCAAAACATTGAGAAGGCAGAACTTAATTCTCACGTATATTGCTTCTGTTTACATGTATATTGACATAAAAAAATCCAGATTTCAATCAGGATTGCAATTTTGAAACACAACCTCAACCCCTCACCACCACACACAACTTAACACTCACTATAGCTACAAGTTTAACAAAAACACTTTTTGCAACATACATATAAAACAAAGCCTTTTACAGGCTCATTAGACTTTTTTTTTTATCAATTTTACTTATTTCGCCTTAGCCAAAAAAGACTGAGTCTTACCAACGAGTTTTGAATAAGTAAACAGCTTTGATTAAAAAAAATCTGGTCATAAAATAAAAACAAAGTCATCAAAATGATGAGGTTTGCACTTTAACAACGGTCCTTCCGTCTTTTTGACATGTCCCCTGTACCCTGTGTGGTCTTCTTCCTGTGCCTCCCTCTGTCTGTATGCCTATATCTCGACAATTCCAATTTCAAATTCATGTAATACTCCTTTCTCATAGTTTAAACTAAATTTTTAGTTTGATTTGATCTTCATAATTTATATGTGTTGTTTTCTTATAAAGAATTGTCTTCTAAATAAAGCGGAAGTTTTTATACTACAACTCTTTCATTACAAAATGATATCGTTTCTCCGCTTTGGGTAATGTGTCACTGTTATATGATGCACTGTTACATATTTCACGCCAAAGCACAATGCTTATAGAGCAGTTTCTCTGTCATATTTCCCTCAAATGTTAGTTATTCATAATTTGTTGTGTTTTCATTAATTACCTCCCCATAATTTTTCAATTCCATTTTTTTTTCAATTTGCCAATGTGGATTTGATGGGCCTTTTGAAAACTAAAATGAGAAATATGCGTAGTTATGGACATTGATTATACAATAGACTAAATATATATAAGTCCTCTTTAACTTTTGTTTTATGTCTAAACAATTTCGTCTTTATAACTGTATATTCGATTTATTTTGTTTGCTTGATTTTTTAATGGACTTTTTGAAGAACTTAAACAAGTTTATTCTAAGAATCGTCAATAGCAGAAAAAAACTGATATTTGTGAATATTGATGTTGCTCAGCATAGGCCGGTAGTGCTGCAGAATAAGTTAGACAAATCTTGCTTCTTTTGAAACATTTTCAAGTAAGCTCTGTTATTTTCTTTTACGTTAAACAGCCAAGTAAAGATCTTTTCTTTTTATATGACAGTTGTAAATGTTGACATGCGTCAAAATGAGGCATAAGGAACAGCCAAAAATGTTTGTATAAAAGTTTAAGGTTTGATATTACACTTTGTTCTTTTAGCGCTTTGGTCTTTATCATCCTTTCACCGTTTGGCATTCATTGGGTTTCTGACTCCGTCTTCCACACGTTATCCATGCACATTACATTAACATTTCCATGTCTTGTACTTGGCAGGAAATGATTTCAGTATTCCTCCTGCTTCAATATGTTTGTTAATATACTTTCCACAGTTTGATAATTAATCAAACCAGGTATTTAGACCATGCTCTTGTTTATCTAATTAGTTGAGAGATAAACAATTTTCGTCATAGATTTGGTGATGGTAAAATTTTTATGTTTGCATAAGAAGTATACAGGCACAAAATAAAGCCTTTTCCTCAATTAATTAAATGATTTTTATCATAGCTGAAAGTTCTGTGAGTTCCTCTTTGCTATTCAATCAGCTTTGGGTACATGTAGGCTTTTTATCAAACTAAAATTAACTGAAGAAAGAAAGAATCATTATCAAGCCAACACCCTTCGTGGAAAGGCGACTGATTTAAGCCTCATTAAAATACACACAGAAACCTTTATACATAAAATTAAAGTCCTGTGCAAATGATCCAGGTAATTTTTTTTATATAAAAATAACGTATTCCCTTTTTTTTCTTAAACTAAAAAAAATGAATTGATTTTTTGATTGTTGTGTGTAGTTTTTCGTCCCCGTTGAGATATTTTCACTCATATAGAGACGTCACCATATATCGGTGACGGGCTTCAAATTTTGACTTTTACTTGGCAATCAGGCCATTGAAGTGTGAAGTTTCTTTATCCTGTCGATGCATGCCGGCACATTGGGCTTCAATGGAAACTATGATCAGTTTTTAAACCCCCTTTTTGAGGTAAACCATGTACTTTCGAAAAAAGAGCCACGTTTTATTAGCTTTCAAAGACCTTTAACATGTACGATATTATGAGCTTTCGGCTCAATATCTTTCTATACTAACATATTTGTTTCACACTGACTTTTGAGATGAGTAACATGTTTTATTTATATTTTTCTTTTCTGTTTTGTTAATTTTACGGTCCTGGGATAACTTTGTTATTTCAAAGTATTTAATTTTAGTTTATTCGTTTGAATATTCGTTTGTTTAGTTGTATCTTCTATAGATATTATATTGAGTTATGATAATTCATTGATAATATCGGCTCTAGTTTTCAAGTATTTAGTTTCATTATGATTCTATCGAATAAAGCTAGTATGTAGGTGAAGTTACCTTAATTAATTAATTATTGTGTAAACACATTTAATACAAGTTCTGAAATGCCGCGGTGATTCAGTATTCCTCTTGCATGCAATTTTACTGATTTTTCTTTTTTTTCACCTACTAGAGGTATGAGGGCTAGTCCTCTTAACCATTCGACTGATAAGGGTTAGTCCTTGAAGACCTATGTGTTTCTTCGAACCCACCCGACAGAGTTTTAAGATTAGTCCAATTTCACACTATTGGATTGATTCGGGTTAGTCCTGCACTCTACCAAAATATTTTGGTTGTAGTTTGGTTTCTGTCTCGATTGACACGTGTTAGTATCACATCTGTATCAAAAAAGGCAAGGAAACAAAAGAAATAAATTATCATAAATAACTCTACTTGTGTTGAGAAGGTTCATTTGGTACTAACTAGATGTGTTAATTTACTTAGTACCAAATGAATCACTTCATGTTTTGTCGATCGCTGTGTACACTTTCTGAAGCAAATAACCTTCCCGCTTCTTCCATTTGATTTTCTTAGTATTTTTGCGATACGTCGGATTTAAAAAAATAATTTTTTATTAAAATGCATAGTTTGATATTAATTTTTTGATCACTTAATGTTTAAAAGTTATTATATATATGTACGAGTGTTGTCCCAGAAAAATGCCAACTTACTATTTAACCAAAACTAATAATTTTTTGCGTATTTTTGGAAAATCATCTTTCAAATATTTTGACAAAAAGTTATAGGCCTGTGCATATAGAACAGCATTTTAATGATGTTAAATATCGGTGGTCAGCGCACGACATTTTTTGACTTTTACAAATAGCATTGCCAATTAAGTTTTCATTGTTATCAGGCTACAAGGCAATAGGGTGTCAAAGATTTTACCTACATAAATACGCAATTTTTTTTGTACTTGTGTTTAAAATTTCATTTATTTGAAATCATTAAATACAAATATATGACGGACGATATATACCAAAGCGGTTTGATTTAGACATTCTCAAAAATGGTAACGTTAAGCAGAAATGTGTTGAAGACCAAATTATCAAACAACACTATGTTGAGAGGGATAAGACTCCTGTGCAAAGGGAAAAGAACTATGAAAAAGACAAACATAACTATGGGAACAGGTTTATCTCTAGTAGAAGGGTTTGAGGTTGACTCGACTGGTTATCAGATAGAAGAGAATAGACCACTTTAATAAAGACGAACTGAAAAGACAAGCGCAGAATGTCATAGGCCTACGCGAAGACCACTGTTAAATAATCCAATCAGATAGGTTTAATCATGATTGGGATTGTGAAGTTGTCTATTTAAAGAATCAACTCTGAAATCTTTTTGAGTGTTTGAGATGTATAACTTGGTAACTAAAACAAATTGAAATACATTGCCGAATGTATGCTTGAAAGAATATTTTTAGAGGCCCAGTTTCCAGAACAAATTCACAAACACTATGAGATACATTTTGACGTCGTCAGTGTTGCGCTGACAGCTGATTTGTTAGATCTGTTTATCTGAGAGTAAAATTTTATTTATAGAGGTATTTCACTGAAATTTTTAGGCATCATTAAAAAAGTGTTGATTATGATGTATGCCAATTTTTAACTTCATAGTCCTATTTATAAACAAAAGAAATTGAAAATGTTTGCGTTTTTTCTGGGATAACCCGACCAAGACTCCCAAGTTCGATGATCTCGCCAAACCACGAAGGCTGGCTGCCTAAAGACTCTAAAGAGACGCCAAACTCCGATATTACGCCAAAGTCCGATGGTCACGCCAAAGTCTAATGGCTCGTTTCTAAAGTGCTATGGTCTGATACGCAAAAGTCTGATTTTGTGGAGGAATAATCAACGTTTATATCGTCACAATAGTCCAAAGTCATGACGTTGTCCTGCATTCAAAATTCATTTATTCAGTATTCCCTCGCATACAATTTTACTGTTTTTTTTTATTGTTTTCACCCACCAAATCCAGAGGTAGTAGGGTTAGTCCTCGTACACCATTCGACTGAGTAGAGTTTTGAACCGACTCGACGGATTTTAGGGTTAGCCCTTGCACACTATGGGACAGATTTTGTTAAGTCCTGAACCCACAAAATGTCTTTTGGTTATAGTTGTTTATTTTTTTTTATTAATAGCCAAGAACTCTACTTGTGTTCAGAAGGTTCATTTGGTACTTACTAGATGAGTTCATTTACTTAGTTCAAAATGAATCACCTCACATTTTATCGATCACTGAGTACATTTTCTGAGGGAAATAACCTTAGGGCATCTTGTTTTTCTCAGTATTTCTTTATAATACGTCTGCTTAAGAAGAAAATAATTGTTTTGAAATACATAGTTTTATATAAGTTGTCATTTATTTAATTGCCCAACCTTTAAAAGGTACTATATACATGCAAGACTCCTAACTAGATGAGTTCATTAAATTAGCACCAAACCACTAAGTACACTTTCTGAAGCAAATAACCTTACAGCTTCTTGATTTTCATAGTATTATTGTTATACGTCCGCTTTAAGAAAAAAAAATAATACATAGTCTAATACTAATTTAAATTTTTTAATCGCCCAACGTTTAAAAGGTATTATACATATTTAAGACTCCAAATACGAAGGTGACGCCGAAGTCCGATAGTCTCGCCAAACCCCGAAAGCTCGCTGTCTTGATGCTTAAGTCCGATGGTCACTCCAAAGTCCGATGGTTTTTTTACCTGTGAGAAACTAAATTGTAATTGTCTGATACGCCAAGGTCCGATGGTGCGGAGGAACAATCAATGTTAATGACGTCACAATGGTCCGTCGTCATGACGTTCTCCTGCATTCAAATTTCACTTATTCAGTACTCCTCTCGCATACAATTCTACTGATTTTTCTTATTGTTCATACCCACCAGAGATATAAGGGTTAGTCCTCATACACCGACTGATGAGGGTTAGTCCTTGAAGGCAAATGTGTTTCTCCAAACTGAACCAACAGATTTTATGGTTAGCCCTTGCACCCACCCAAAATATTTTGGTTATTGTCCTTTTTGTTTTTAACTGACAAGTGTAAGTCTCGCACTTGTATCCAAAAGGCAAGAAAACAAAAGATTTTAATTATTATTCAATAACTGTACTTGTATTGAGATAATTCATGTGGTACTAACTAGATGAATTCATTAACCTAGTTTCAAGTGAACCATCTCAGGTTTTGTCGATCACTGAAAACACTTTCTGAAGCCAATAAGCTAACCGATTCTTGTTTTTCTTGGTATTTCTTTGTTATACATCTGCTTTAAGAAAGGTATTTTCTTTTAAATACATAGTCTATCATAAGTTGTTATTTTCTTAATCGCCCAAAGTTTAAAAGGTATTATATATATGTAAGACTCCTATCGATTATGCTGAGGAATAATCAACGTTTATGACGTCACAATAGTCCAACATCATGATGTAATGCCTTCAAAATTCATTTATTTAGTATTCCTCTCACATACAATTTTCCTGATTGTTCTTATTGTTTTCATCCACTAAAGGTATGAGGGATAGTCTTCGTACACAATATGACTGATAAGGGTTAGTCCTTGAAGACTAATGTGTTTTTTCGAACCCACCAGATATATTCTAAGGTTAGTCCTTGTAAACTTTTGAACTGACTTAGCCCTGCATCCACCAATGACATTTTGGTTATAGTTGGGTTTTTTTTTACTTACAAGCATGAGTTTTGCACTTATATCTAAAATGCAAGAAAGTATAAAATTATTTAAGGAATGATGCTTATTTCAAATTTTGATATACGATATAAAATAACTTAGGGAGTTTACGCTTAATAAACCGCGTTTATGACGCCACAATAGTCTGATAGTTGTCCTGCATTCAAAAATCATTGATTCAGTATTCCTCTCGCACACAATTTTACTGATTTCTTTTTATTGTTTTCAAGGGTATGAAGGTTAGTCCTCGTGCATCATTCTACTGATAAGGGTTAGCCTTTGAAGACTTATGTGTTTCTTTGAACCCACCCGAAATATTCTAGGGTTGGTCCTTGTCCACTATTAGACTGATTTGGGGTAGTACTGCACCCACCAAAGATATATTGGTTACAGTTTTTTTTTTCTTTTTTTTTTTTTTTTGACGGACAGGTGTAAGTGCCCCCTTATCCAAAAGGCAAGACAACAAAAAGTTTAAATTAATAATCAATAACTCTACATGTATTGAAAAGATTCATTTGGTACTAACTAGATGAGTCCATTTACTTAGCAACAAATGAACCAAATGAACCACCTCCAGTTTTGTCGATCACTGAATACACTTTCTGAAGCAAATAACCTTACGGCTTCTTGATTTTCTTTGTAATTTCTTTTTTATGCGTCAATTTTAAGGAAAAAAATAATATACATAGTCTTATATTTACACTGGCGGATTTAAGGGGGGCGTGGGGGGCGCACGCCCCCCCCCTAAAATTTTCAAAGTATGATGTGACTAATATTTAGTATGCCATATTTTGGTACAAAACTAACCAAACCACTGTTATTCTGCCTGGTTTTACTCTTAAAATACACAAAAATCCAAGGAGCTTCCGGGGGCTGCGCCCCCTGGGCCCCCACCACTCAAAGTATATAATATAACTAGTATTAAAAACATGTTGTGCTTTGGTACATCACTAACCAATACCACTATTAATTAGTAAGTAATAAGTAATTAAATCGTTTATTATAGTGGCATGTGTTACAATACAATGAGAATTGAGAAACATTCAATACAATTATTATTCAAACATCTGGACCTACATGTATATGCCACTTTTAACAAAA
>NW_026917988.1:0-13817 GCF_032062105.1 Saccostrea cuccullata | reverse complement strand
ATTTGGTACAAAATATGGTGTTATACATTGAATACCTTAATGGACGTTTAGATTAAATACTGTTCGTTATCTCCATATCCTTCTTTCAAGTTATTTTTTAGCTATCAGAGCTCAGTTCAGGAAAATATTTTCCTTCCTGTTGCACAGGAACCCGATAAATAAAAAAAATGTTAAAATTTCATATGACATGTCGATAAAATTTTCACTTTCAAGTCGCCCAATTCCTGCCGAATGCCCATCAAAAGCGCCCACGTTCTTTCCCTAACACAAGATGAACAAGTCTTTGGAAAGTCGCAGGAGCGTTACATAAACCAAATGGAAGAACTTTGAACTGATAAAGACCTTTATGTGTAGTAAAAACAGTTTTGTGTGTTCTTTGGCAGGCATTTTGCACTGCCAGTAAGCGCTAGCCATGTCTAGAGTAAAACCAACGAGTGTGGCACCGATTGTTAAAAGTATTTTCGCACAACGATAAATTTTATACACGAGCTAGATGAAAAATATACTCTAGTAAAATAAAATTGCACGTATAGGTAAAAATTGCACATAGTTTGAAAGATTTTAACACAAACATAACGAAAAATACACGAATCCGAAATTTTTTACACATTTAGGGTATAATATGAACAAACAAAAATCAAAAATTGCACGAGCAGAGGAAACTAAAAATTACACAAACAATTTTATGCGCATACAGCTGCGCATATCATTTATGCACATAGAATATTCATTGTGTTCTTGGTTTTCTGTACTCTTTATTTTCTTCATGAATTCTTAGTGGATGTAATCGAGAATAGAAAATGGCGTTGACGATGGCATGTGCTTTAATTTGCTTCTTTATTTCTCTGCTAAAACTCGATCCGATTTCTAGCTAATGCCAATCAAACAAATGAAGTGTTTCCATGTGATCTATATGTGAGAATACTTCAAAGTTTTCGAAAATATTATGTTTTTCTTTTAGAGATCCTAACCAATATATTGAGGTATTATTTTGATGCCGGACAAAAATTGTGACAAGAAGGAATCGTATAATGCGGGAAAAAAAACACATTCATATGACGCACTCAACTCCGAACTAAAAGTACCTAACGATAAACAGTACGGCTGACTAGGACCTTGATTTTCTAAAAAAAAAATGTTAGAATTATTTTGTTCTGTTTTTTATTTAAATAAACTCTCTATAGCTTTTGAAAACTTATAATTTATAGATACAACTTTAACGGAAATTATTTGTATAAATATAGAATTAACATTTGCATAATCAAACGATTAATAAAGTTGATTCTTCATGAAATTGGCAGAATTATTGCTGATTATAATCATTAGACTGTAGAATTAATTTTGGTACTTTTCATTTGTACCTATTTTATTTTCTTTACCACTCGGAATAGGACATTATATATATCTATATTCATTTGGCTGGATATATATTTTTTAAGCTTAAAAAAGTAGGGATTACCTTAGATGTACACAGCATGTATTTAGATCTAACGTCAAACATCAAAAAAATATTTCATTCTAATAACACATATATTCATACTTATAAAATATCAGGATATCAGTTTTAGTTGGAGATCTTTAGCCTACTTTGTTATGAATTCCTTCCATGAAATCTCATATTTTCAGTTATAAACTACTCAATAAAAAAAAAGATATTTCTTGTAAGCGTTACCCTCATTCGTAACATTTGGCGATTACATGGTAAATGTTTTCATTTTAATAAACAGGACCAGATAAAAGGAGAATATATATACTCTTTTGTGCTTTATGTACATTTTGTGTTTTGTTACTTTTAAAACATTGTGATTTACTAAGTACATCTATACGTATAATGTTACAAATTGGATGCAATAAAAAAAAATTGGAATGGATACAGTAGTGTCATAGAACGCGTTTTAGCACTCTTAAAAAATGAAATAATTCATGTTCTTTATGGAGCTCGATCTTTGGAAATATTTTCCAAAAACAACAGGTTCTGTTTACATTTCGAATTCGACTTCATGATTTTTTAAAATTATTTTCCAAACACTAAGTTTTTTACAAGATTACTTTTTTACCCAAATATATGGCCATTATTAAGAAAAACATGATTATCTTATGAAACGAAATTAATCGTCAATCAGGCCTGTAGACACCCCCCCCCCCCTTTTTTTCGAGTATAGATTTTGTTATAGTAAATTTTTTTTTAAAATGCTGATTGACCCCACTCCCAATTTTTAACTGTTGTTAGGTCAAACGCAGGCAAAACCCAGGATATCGTTCGGCTATTTCATGTACCCTTAAATTCTTCAAAATATATTTCAGGCACGTAGCATCAGGAGGGGGCTGCCCCCTCTCCTTTTGTTGTTGTTGTTGTTTTGCAAACAGAACCTACTTCCATTGTAAAATGTCCACTGAAAGCCCCCTTTTATATTGTTGGATTAGAATTGAAGGTGCTCGCTACCTCAACGAAATAGGATTTTCGAGATTGAACGCTTTACCTTATTTTGCTTGTTAATTAGTTTTTTAGGTAATTTGCCCCCCCCCCCCCCGCCCCCTCACTTTAAAAAGCCATATTACATATGTATCTGCATATTATAATTTTAAATTGTTAACTCCTTTATATGCGTTTTACTTATTTAAAATAATCTACACTATAAGACAGAAATTAAGCTTAAATTCACATAAGTAAAACGACTGCATAATTTTACTAAATTTTCATGGAATACATGTATTTATGTAATCACTACACGTTGTTCAAAATTTAAGACTACATGTACTACTTTTTTACATTAATAGTTATTTCAAAAAATGATATATTCTTTTCAATATTAAAATGAAAATTAGGCAAATATTTGCTCGTTTTTTTTCACTGTTTATTTCTAAAAATGTATCGGGCAAATTCCACAACTCAGATGACAGCAACATTGCTTCAAAATCTCTGTATGAATTGCTAATAACCTTCAATCAAAAGGTATTATTGATGTGTCAAATAACAGTTACTATAAATGGGTTAGCGTCAGGTGTCTTTCATTCCAGAACCAGCAGGGAGGAATCTCTCGATATGAAAAGGTCACGCATCCACATCCTTTATTATTACCAAAGTACACACAGTGGGGTTGAAGGAGAAGAGTTTGATTTGTTGTTAACTCTCCTGTATTACTAGTACTTCACGCTGTTTTTTATTTATTTGCCTTTACTATGATAATATCATTGTTTTGAACTTTCAAAAGATATTGCTATATAGAGGAATGACATAAAAACACGCAACTGATAATATATATGCACCCCCCTTTTTACGTTATCTATACATGTGTAGAATGTTTTTAATCGGGGGTGTTCATTTATATGCATATTGTGTGCCTGTCAATTTTTACATGCATAAAACACGTTGTGCATATTCTTGAGAGTCTAGCTTAATTCTGAAAGACTGAATCTTTTTAAAAGATTAATATTGTTAACACATTACTCATCCTCTTGTTTTATAACGTTTCAAGCATCTAAACCACACTGAGCTGTTCTTAATGAATATTAATGAAATGTGCGCAATGAAGATGCGTCGTATATTATGTCGATGTTGTATTCTCACTTGTGCAGTTTTCGTTTTTACGTTTGTGTAATTTTTTCATTATATCGTGTAAATATTTTGTTGATTGTGTAGTTTTTGTATAGTTTGTGTAAATTTCAATAACTTTGTGTGTATTTTTCGCACTTTGTGTAAGTTTTGACGTACTCGTGTAATTTTTGTTTAAGGTCGTGCAGAAAATACTTTTGAACCAATCGGCGTGCCATAAACGAGCACCTGCTAAAGATTCTAAAGATTCATCTATAGATGCAAAGTATTGGAAATGTATCCTTAAATTCTTCGTTTGAGCATTTAAACGACGATAATCAATGCAGAATCTTATACTGCCGTCTCGTTTAGTTGTCAAACAAATAGGTGAAGCATGATGTCTCAATGTTGTTATTTTCAAGCATATTCTGAATTTCACGTTCAACTATTTCCCTATGGGATATAGGAATTCTTCTAGGGGTATTTTGAATGGTTCTGAGTCCCCAATTTCTATTTTGTGTTCAACTAAATAGATTCTTTCCATTGGTTCCCCTGGACCAACGAAATTATCGTGATATTTTTTTTAAACGATTGCGAATGGCTAATTTTTGAGATTCATTAAATTTTTCAGAAGTTCGCTGCATAATTTCTTCTAAATGCTCTGGAAGATTTGAAGAATATATAATTTCTTCTTGGTCAAATGTTCACGTTCGCTACAGGGAAAATGACTTCTTTATGTTTTGGCGTAACTAAAGACTTGCACATAAGAAGTTCTTTATTTTGTACAACTTTAGAGGGCTCTAGCAGACCTTCGTCATCCCTATATTCACCATCAATATATCCCTGTATAAACAATTCACTATTAATAGAAATCGACTCTTATTCTAGCACACGAATAAATACGACTTACACTTGGGTTTAGACGGACAGAATCCTTGCCTATCTTGAGTTTTCGACTTTTTGTTATCAGTACTGCAGATTTCTGACTAAGAAAGTCCATTCCCAAGATACCCTGAAGTCGATCATTTAGTCTAACAACTAGAACTTCATGATTGTACGTGTGTTTGCCAATTTTTATTCTAAAGTTAGATTTCCCTAATACAACCAAAGCACTACCCCCAGCCGAGGTCAGTGTGGTTTCAACACTGCGTAGCTCGGGTTTCCTATCTCCTAATTTTGCAAAATATTCTTCTGATATAAGGGTGATGGGTGATCCCGTAACCCGTGTCTAATAAAAAATCGTTTCTAAGATAATGACAATTTCTTGACTACCAAGCCAATATATGAATTGGTCAATGATGTAAATTTCTTTAGCATCATCAGGGATCCCAAGAAAAGCCAAACATCCCAATCTACGAAGGGCATACCCTAATCTGTGGCAGATTCATTTTTATCTCCCCTACGAGTTCGAAATTCAGATCGAAAGGCCGATTCTTGACCTTGAAGATGGAACATTTGTTCCAGAGCGAATATGATTTCGTGATAATTTTTGGCTTGATTCGAATCGCTTTAAGGTTGGTCCCTACTCAAACGCGTCATCACAATTTACCGGATATGATTATCGATACGAAATGTTAAAACCAAATCCGTCTTTACAAGTTCTACCGGGTTAGTACCATTATAATAATAATAATAATAATAATAATAAAAATAATACTTTATTTAAAGAAGGTAACCTGATTAGTGTAGCCACTATTCTTCCCCAGGGCCTTCTGACAATTAACAATATAAAGATACATAGTTATACATATACAGCCATATTATAAATATATACATAAATATACAAAAACAAATAAACATGAATCACAAATTAATCTGACATTGTTTTACATATTGTTTTACTTGTCTCTTGAAAGTATTAAGAGTTGGTGACATTTTTATGTGCACCGGTAAAGCATTCCATAAAATGGCACCAGAGTACTGGAAGGAATTTTCAAAAAGTTTACATTTATGAATTGGCACACACAAATCAACATTGGATTCAGATCGAAGAGTATATTGGTTATTAATTTGAAATTGAAACATTTCATGTAAATAAGTAGGACAATAATTAAAGAGGGATTTATATAACAATACATATTTATTTACAGCAAGCTGTTCATAAACAGTAAGCCAATCAAGTTCATCAAAAAGGGGTCGTGAGGGTGCATCAGGGGGAGCATCTAAAATATACCTTGCAGCACGTTTTTGAAGTTTATGAACTCTGTCAAGATTTGATCTGGATGTATTTCCCCAAATTGTTAGGCAGTAATCAATGGTAGGCATGATGTATGCATTATAAAACAACTTGCGTGTTTGAAGGGGAAGATATTTTTTATTCTACGGAGTGCAGAAATTTTACGTGACAGAGTTTTACACACATGGTCGATATGTACATTGTATTGTAAAGAATTATCTAAATATACCCCAAGAATTTTTTCATATGTTACATTGTCTAATTTCTGGTTCGAAACGTATAAGGGAAAATCATGTTCTAAGAATTTTGATCTCTTCTGATGAGTCCCTATTAACATGCATTTCGTTTTTGAGGCATTAAGTACTGTATCATTTGATTTTGAGTGCACCATTTTTCTATACAAGCAATATCCATTGATAATGAATTTACTATAGATTGGGGATCTTTGCCGGGGACATGTAAAGTGGCATCATCGGCAAACAAATCTATGTTTGAATTTTTGATATAAAGTGGAAGATCATTAATGTACAGTAAAAACAAAAGAGGTCCTAGTATAGACCCCTGTGGAACTCCCGCTGTGACTTGCTGATAAGATGATTTTTTGTTAGACAGATGGACACTTTGAAGTCCGTCACTTAAATAAGATCGAAACCAGTGTAAAGTTATTTCATTAAATTTATAACACTCTAGCTTTTTAAGAAGAATTTCATGATTTACTAAGTCAAAAGCCCTACTGAAGTCGAGAAAGACAGTACCAACAAGTTTGCCTTGGTCCATTTCATATAACCATTTATCTGTAATGTTAGTAAGGGCTGTTTGACATGAGTGCAATTCTCTGAAACCTGATTGAGATTCTATTAAAAGATCAAAGTCTGAAAATAGTAATCGTACATATTTTGCCAAATGTTTTTATGTTTTTGATAATGTCGGTAAAATAGAAATGGGTCTGTAGTTATTTGGATCTAGCTTGTTTCCCTTTTTATAGATAGGTGTAACTTTGGCAAGTTTAAAACTTTTCGGGAAAATACCTGATGTAATACTAGTGTTTATAATATGGGTTACAGGTTTATGTATTATTTGTGCAGTAAGTTTTAATAAACGTGGACCGATGGTATCTACACCTGATGATTTATTAACATCTAGTTTGTTTAGTAAGGAAAGCACTTCATTAGGGCTAATAAGCGGGATAGAAAACATTTCTGTTCCCAATTTAGACTGTACAAAATTTAAAAGGCCATCGAAATCACACTCTTCTTTATTTACTCCTTCAAGGAGGTTTAGGTATTATATAGCGCTCAGCATTTCCAGTTGGCACTTTTAAGATTACGTTCTTGTTTACGGGATGCCAGGGTTTAAAGGCACGTTTGTTAAAGACTCTCTGGTTAGAAAAATTGAAGGATTAGATGAAGGAAGAAGCAATCGAATAAACAAAACAGATTTATAACATGTGACAAAACAAGTGGTGTGCCAGTAAGTGACTTAGATTGCAGTTATCATTATCATACAGTTATGCCTGTGACGGTGAGAACTTCATGTCGTTAGAGAAGAAGAGACATATTCGGTTTAGGATATGAGAAAATGAATCAGTGGAGAGTGGGCAGACGTGTAGTTGAGCTTGGGGGTTCTTGCGGATGGTCTAAGCAGTTGTCAATTATGCGGACAGCCACTGCAATTGTAGGGGAACACAAAACTCGGCCTTGCACGTGTAGCCCTACTACTTGTCAAGTGCAGATTTACAGACTGTGGGCTAGTACTGAAATGGCAACAGGAAGCAAACACCAGACTTCAAATGGCAGAAATGCATGGGATGTACATACCAAACTAGCAGCAGGTAATCTGTATTTCATTACATGGTTTATTCACATATTCAAATTGGATCATATGGGTTATTTAATTTTAACAGTAATAGTCAGTATATAAACATGATATATGTGACTTTCTTTTTTGTTAAAAGCACCTTTATTCTCAAACATACATATGCAAACAAGTGTACCTTATTATACACACATACACATGTAGAAAATAAACAAGGAAAATCATGTCATATATTCACTTTCCGTGTTGACTTGTTTATAAGTTTGAGAACTCATTTCAGGAATAATAAATGGAGGATTTGCCGATTTGGTGAAACACATGTAAATTCACTCCTGGCTGCTTTAAACATACCCAGCGTTGCTCAAATAACTCTGAAGAATAGAAGAAGAGAGGTCAGGCAACAATTTGGACAAATGGCATGGGAAACTTGTAATAAAAGTCTGCAGGAGGAGATGAGATTGTAATTGTTATATTCCATTTTCTAGCAATACATGACCTACTTATATTTTAATTTGCAATTATTTTTTACAAAATTATGTCGTTAATTAAAAATATTATTGTTTAGGAGTGAAGGGAGTCTGGCGGTTATATCTGATGGTGATTGCCAGAAGCGGGGTACCGGGAGAGCTTATAATAGTCTTACAGGTAAATGTACCAAGTATCAAAACCTATACATTGTAGAGACTAATTGTCACATGGACAATGGTGGTCCTCTGCTTTTGAGAAATCAATTTTTCTAGTTTATGAATATGTTTGAATAATTAATGTTTTACATTACCCCTCTCTTGTGTCTAACCATGGTCTCAAGCCATAGTCCGAAGTCCGCATATAGCTCTCTCCTACTCGTGGCTGCTTGATCACTATAAAGTTTCGTAATCTTGAATATTTATCTCTATTGCGACATCGTATTCAGTCAATGACAATTTTTGTTTCCATTGCAATTGAAATCAACAATTGATATCAGCAGTATATACAAAAAAATATTCCATTCACTATGATTGGGTATTGAAAGAATGCATCAGAGTTCATCATCTGACTATGCTTTACTCGTATTAGTTAATATTTTAATGAGCTGCCAGTTTATATTCTCTTCTTGTTCAACCACTGCCAAAATGGGAGAGCATTGTACATTTTGGCCGTGGTCTGTGATGACGGTGTCTAACTTATATATTGGAATACAGATATCTTTATCTTACAGGACTTGCCTCTCTGTTGGAGAAAAATCGAAGAAAATAGTCGGTTTTTCAGTAATGGGAAAAAAAGTATGGTATTTGCAGCTGCCAAATTAAAGGGTAATCCTCCCAGGCAACACAAGTGCTGTAAGAACTCAACTGGATCGGCGAAGGCTATGGAGCCTCAGCCTGCCATGGCCTGTGAGATGTTGGAGAAGATCAAGAATCTACGGGGAAAGGTAAGTACATCCAGAACAAAAACAATCCAACAATTTTTTAAAAAACTAATTGTACAATCAAATCAGTCAAACATAGAAATTTTATTTGTGTACAACATATTAAAATTTTTTAGGTAGATACTGTGATTATGGACAACGACTCAACTACTATGGCAAGAGTAAAAGATAATGTTGATCCCAATACGAGCAAAAGATCCAACAGTAATCACACGAAGAAGGGATTCACACGAAGAAGGGATTTACTAAGAAGGGATTAGTAGAACTGAGCAGCAAGCATAAAGTTTTAAGTTGTAACATAACTTTATCTATGTCCTATGCTGGTATTACTGAATTAAAAGCAGTATTAAATTGTTTGTATTTGAGTGCATGCCTGAAAAGAAGAATGTTACATTGGTTTAGCCATATTTGTACATGTACGGACATGTTTCATTTGTTGATGAGTTATCAAAAAATGCATTTAAATGATTTTTTTAAGACAAATTTACTTGTTATGTTTTATAATGCATGAAAATGATATTTGAGTGTGATTTTTCTTTTAAATATATTTGTTACTGGTATTTTTGAGTTGAATTTGTTTGATCGGCAAGGGGGGTATACATGATCTAGAAGGTGTAGAAAAATAAAAAGCCTGAAAAGTACTAATTTTTTTTTGGCTTTTTAGTTGCAACAGATATAAATCTAGTATTTTAAATGAAAAAAGAATGTGTTTATCCATTACTTTATGAAAAAAATTGTAAAAATGACGATATTGTAAAAAATTTTAAAGCACCAAATTGATATCATATTCCAAAAAAAAGTTATAAAATAAATATTCATATATGAGACTGGTTATGCCTTTCCTACATATTAATGAATAAAAAAATATATTTGAAAGTAATTTTGCTTTGATATTGCTTTTGATATGAGCCATATATTGAGCTTGGATGAAATAGTGTTGTGAAAAAAGGGGGTATACGTCATCGAGGCACTCTAATTTGAAAAATAACATGAAAAGTTATTTATTTTATATGCTTTTTATTTAGATTAAGTGTTATTCTAATGATTTCAAAAGAAAAAATTCCATTTAAACCATTAAATCTCCTGAGTAGGGACCTACCTTAAGTAGATTTTGAGTATTTCCCCGCAATGACATGCATAATTGTAGGGTTATTTCAAATTTGTTTCATAGATTCCAGGAAGCAACCTGTTCGAAATGTGTAGTCTTTGAAATCCGTAGATTTCCCATCATACATGTACATATAAGTGTCAGGTTCTTTTGGTTTTCGTTTGAATTTAACAGAACTCTGAAGATCTCCGCTACCTAAGTCGGACTGGCTGATTGGGTTTGAATTACTAGTATGCAAACTTTGCGGGGTTTCATGCAGGTATACTCACCGTCAATAGAAACGCAATACCCTAATTTTAGGTTGAAAATTATATACGGGATATAACTATGTACCAAAAAAGTTAGGACAACTTTTACTTTGCCAAATCAATTATTTAACGGTTGAATGAATTTCTTTCCACTACCGGAAGTTGCTTTTTAGCCCTTTTAACAGAAATCAAAATTTTGCATTTTAAATAAAAATTTTAACAATATTTTGGGTTTTCAAGGTGTTGTAGCTGTTAATCATAAGTATTGTACTAAAATGCCGGGGGAAAATCCTTCTTTCTTTACCGGATGTGATGCCTATATTTCCTCAAAATGATTGATTTTCATTGCTTATGCTGGAAATTCACAAAATAAAGAAAAAAAGAGATGCAAATGCACACTATATATCGACTCATCAGGCTCATGTGTTTCAATAGCATAAATAACAGTTTCTTGAACGGAAGTTCAAAAGTTGCTACACTACGCCAAGTTCAGGAAAATTCGACCGCAGTATCTGAAAAACATGCATTTAAAAATGCCCAAGAATATTAATTTCGCTCAGATTAAGATATTAATAAACCAAATGCATGGTAGAAATCGGGCTTCATTTGTTGTATATGGCGGACTAGCACGTTTTAATTAAATGGTCAGAAGACGGGATGTTTTAAGATTTACCGGGTATTTAATTGTTTCTTTCTAAGATCTAAAAATAACATTTAATGTTTAAATGAAGCATTAATTTTTTGTAAATTTACTTTTTACCTAAACATATTCATTTTTAATGTTATCATTAACTTTAGGAGGTAACACATAACTCTTAAAACGCCCCCCCTTCTTGCTATCAGTCATTTTGAGGAAATATAAGCATCATATCCGGTTAAGAAATAAGGATTTTTCCCCGGCATTTTATACGGTACTTATGATTAACAGCTTCAAAACCTTGAAAACCCAAAATATGTTAAAATTTTATTAAAAATGCAAAATTTTGACTTCTGTTAAGAGGGCTAAAAAGCAACTTCCGGGGTGGTGGAAAGAATTTCATTCAACCGTTAAATATCTGATTTGGCAAAGTAAAAGATGTCCAAACTTTTTCGGTACATAGTTATAACCTGTATATAATTTTCATCCTAAAATTAGGGTGTTGCGTTTCTATTGACGGTGAGTATCATTGACCTGAGCATGGTCTACTCGTATCCTACCCCAACTATTTACATTAGGTAATTCAAGTGATGAGGTTTCCGGTACATAATCGGGGTTTTGTAGGTCGTCCCACATGTCCTTTAGGAGTGCTAATACACACGCCCTCGGTGAGTGAACTACCTTGATCAGTGTGGTCACTGAAGCCCTCAGGTGTGTCACTTACATCTGATCGCACAGATAGCTAGTGCGTCGATGTGAGTATTCAGCTAATTGTAGAGGAGTTCCGACAGGTGTCTCATTGTGTGATTTGATTAAATTTTCCCGATAAATTCTAAGGTTTCATTTGTATGATAACCCGAAATTGTGCCAAGAGTTTCATTGCGTCTGACAAAATTATTGTCAGCTGTACGGCCTGATTGGCTTTGTTCTAAGTCTTGAATTTTAAGTGTTAAATTTTCTATATCTTGTTAATTTTTCTGAATTTTTGACTGAAGAAACCGTATAAAACTTTCCTCATTCCATAGACAAACTGATCCGGTCGCGGCAACCAAAAACGTAATATGCAGGAACAGTGTTCTTATCGATATAGTCAAACCAGGTTCATTGTTTACTTTCAGATCGTCTATGATAACTTCAAAATGAAAAGAAAGATGACGAGGCAATCAGAAGTTGGAAGGTTATTCCCTATTCGCTATTGACTATTCGAATGGCGATCCCGGTTCCCTATTCAAATTACCGTAAATGTCCTAATAATTTTTTTTTCAAAAAACTTTAATAACCCATTATAAACCGTGTTAAAGAAGAAGAGCAAACACATCACTTAAAGAAGAAGAGTGAGGACCCCAAACCAATGCAGCTAGCCTGACCAAAATGAGAATATTTAGCTAGCCCGGTCAAAATTGGAAAAACAACCCGTTTAATACTATAAGTATTTGTACATAAGAGTACATTACCCGAGGGGCTTGCTAAGATCCTGGATCCAATATTTACACATTCATATTTTTACAGGGGAAGGATATGGGAGAGACCTTTCAAGTTTCAAAAGGATGCTATGTTACAATACCTGGAACTTATTTAGCTAGTCCGGTCAAAATTGGAGAAAAAAACGTATAATACTATTATAAGAGTACACTGCCCGGGGGCTGACTAACATCCTGGATCCTATATTAAGGCCTTCATATTTTTACAACGGAGGGGTATGGGAAAGACCTTTCGACTGTCAAAAGGAATTTATGTTACAAGACCGAAAACCTATTTAGCTAACCCGGTCAAAATTTGAAAAAAAAACGTATAATACTATTATACGTAGAGTACATTGCCCGGGGTACTGGCAAGTATCCTGGACCCTATACTTAGACCTTCATATTTATACAGGGGAAGGGACCCTTCGACTGTCAAAAGGAATTTATGTTACAAGACCGGGAACCAACCGGGAATTATAATAAGTATTTGTAAGAGTAATAAGAGTACATTGCCCGAGAGGCTGGCTAACATCCTGGATCCCATATTAAGACCTTCACATTTTTACAGGGGATGGGTATGGATAGGGACCTTAGACAGTCAAAAGGAATTTGTGTAACAAAACCGGGAACCTATTTAGCTAGCCCAGTCACAATTTGAAAAATACCAGTTTAATACTATTATAAGTAGAGTACATTGCCCTGGGGGTTGGCTAACATCCCCTATTTAGACCTTCATATTTTTACAGGGGAGGGGTATGGGATAGACTCGTCCACTGTCAAAAGGAATTTATGTTACAAGACCGGGAACCTGTTTAGCTAGCCCTGATCAAATTGAAAAAAAAGTATAATACTATTATAAGTATTTGTACATAAGAGTACATTGCCCCGGGGCTGGCTACATCCTGGATCCTATATTTAGACCTTCATATTTTTACAGGGGAGGGGTATGGGAGGGACCCTTCCACTATTAAAAGGAATTTATGTTACACGACCGAGAACCTTTTTAGCTAGCCCGGATAAAATTGGAAAAAACACGTATAATACTATTATAAGTATTTGTAGATAAGAGTACATTGCGGGCAATGTCTCTAATTCAGAAATACATATAATAGTATTATATGGGGTTTTTCCAATTTTATCCGGGCTAGCTAAAAAGGTTTTCCGTATTTTAACACAAATTCCTTTTGACAGTGGAAGGGTCCCTCCCATAACCCTTCCCTGTAAAAATATGAAGGTCTAAATATGGGATCCAGGATGTTAGCCAGCCCCGGGGCAATGTACTCTACTTATTGATAGCATTTTACGTTTTTTTCCCAATTTTGACCGGGCTAGCTAAATAGGTTCCGGTCTTGTAACATAAATTCCTTTTTTACAGTGAAAGGGTCCTTCTCATACCCCTCCCCTGTAAATTTTAAGGTCTAAATATGGTT
>NW_026917987.1:0-13786 GCF_032062105.1 Saccostrea cuccullata | reverse complement strand
TCAAGTGTTTCATAAATAAAATTCCACAATATATCAAAAGTCTTTTCAAAGTTATAAGCATTAAAAGTCCTGGTATTTGATTGCATTCTGTATAATCCATGATGTCATAAATCAATCTAATTTTTTTAATATATCTTCCTTTTAAAAATCCATTTTGAGTATGTATTAATTTATTCAAAATTTTTTTTATTCGTTCAGCTATACACCCATATGCTAATTTATTAATAACATTTATAAAGGCTAAAAGGCTAATTTTATTTTTAATTTATTAATGAGCGAGTGCAAATAATGACTTTGAAAAGTGTAACAAAATCTTTCAGAGAGACTTCAATCTAGTTAAAACCTTACTTTTCATATAAAGTTACAATTCTAATTGAATTCAGCAATTCTTTTAGTTTAACACTTCTCTTCCACCTTCTTCCATATAAAAAAAGACTTAAAGACGTTCAGGATTACTGTACAACAACACATTGATAAGGAATTTTATGAAAAGTTGAAATCACTTTTTTGACAAGCAATAGCATAAACATTTTTAGTGAATGTTATAGTAAATGTTCTACCAAGACGCTTTTCTTACTCATGTCTGAAATATTAACACCAGTGAAGAAGAAAGTTCAGTAGTACCGTACACCAATATATTTGAGAAGTTTGTAAATTAGAAGTGGATACTTAAAATGTTAAACAGCATATGTTTTCAGTAAATATGGAACTTGTAAATTTTTATACCATGTCATTGTTCATTTGCCAAATGATCTTGTTAAGAATTATAATTATATACACAATTTCCAAGGGTATTAGTTGCACTCCTTTTTAGCAAATCTATATTTGTACATTCATATGAAAAGGCAAAATCTATTTCTGAAGCCTTCATGTCAACATTTACAGATATCGGAGATGTTTTATCAAGACTAGAAAATCACAAGTTGTAACCCGACACCAAAACTTTCTGATAAAAATGATGATGTTTATTCCCTTTTTTAAGTAGCAATATACTTTTTACATGCTTATGGAGTTTATATCTCATAGATGTTTGATACGCAAGAACAAGATCTATCTAAGAACATTTCGTAAGAGGAAGCCATCTCATGAAAATTAAGTTGATTATACAAGAATATTAAAAGCCTTGTTTTGAGACGCAAATTCTATGGCTAATACAATGACTTTGTCAGTAAATAAAATTTATCATTGACTGGAATGTTGACGAACGAACATTTTGAGGAGCACATGGCAGGTGTGAGCGATCGGTAGGGAAGGCTTTCTCTTACATGGCACCTGATCCCACCTCTGATATTCTTGAGGTCTGTTTTTTTTCTCTGTCCATACATGTATTGTTTTAATGAACTTCTGAGCTTGATTATTGTTTGTTATTTCCATATTTCATGTAGAGCATTATCTTGCGTATTGAATCCTGGAAGACAGAGGGCAAGTGTTAAAAAGGTATTGAATATTGGTAGATGCAATACTATAGATTGTGGTAAGATTTCAAATTTTCAAAATGTTCCTAGAAGTTTTTAAGCATCCTTGACTGATGAACAACATTTCTAGAATATGCCGTTGGATATTACTCCTGTAGATTCTCCTTTACTCATATTTTTTGAGGAGTTATAAGTTAAAAATGATTTGATGGAACCCGCTGTATTTTTGTTCGTAAAGAGTTAAAGAGCTTTTGAATCCATGATGGACTACCTATTACTATTATTAATACCTGTTTCCATGCAAAGTCCTGAAAATAAATTCTACTGAAAATGAAAAGATAATAAAACGACATATTTTGAATTTTGATATATTCATTGCATGAAAAATCTACATGGTGTTCCTGGTCTTTAGAAGTATTCGATTGGGTCATACTGGGCCACCACTCTGACATCTTCTACCCTACTACGGTTGTTCAGACTGGTGTAAATCTTCACATGTAAGTAACGAGCGCGAACACCTTGCATTTTTACCTGAAAAAGATTACAAATTTTTACACAAGCTAAAATTTATTTTAAAAACCTTATTGAAATACTCTAACTCATTAAGCTTGATTGATTGTTTAGTTTTCTGACGTATTTTGATAAATTAATTTTCTCAATGTGTTTTATGTACCTTGATAAAGTAATTTGTTCCTTTCACAACCTGTTTTCTGAACACCTGAGCCTTCAATGGTCCGAATGGTCCGTTCATGTATGAGGGTAATTTACGGATAATAGCATCCCTATTCTGTAAGAGGATTTGACAGATTCATTTATGTTACTGATATTGAAGAATTTAAAATAATTACTTTCTCAGTTAAATATATTATATACTTATGATGTAATTTGTGAATATAACAAAAAAGATGAAAATACGCTTTAATGAGAGGGAAAAAGTTTACCTCAATGCACCCATTTAGCATACCTTTTGAACCAGAGCTTGTTCACCGGGTCCTGCGAATTCCTGTGGACCAAGGCCGCCAGGAATACAATTTGTCTCGGTGATGATCGCCAAGAGGAGGCCAAGGGCGATAACTGAAAGTCCTTTCATAATGAATCGGATTTTTGGTAGTGATTAGTTCTCGTACACAGCACGACTTTTATAGCATATAACCTTTCACCCAAATGTTGCCAATACACACCCCTGTCATCATAACTTTTACACAGCTTGTTGTTATTGTGAATTATTGCATAGTTGTACGTCATATTGGTCAAGTTATTGAATATTATAATTATAATTAATCATTATTTGATTTACATATTCCTGCATAGACTGGTCATTAATTGCTGAACTTTGTTTTGCAAATCTTTTAAAAGAGATTTCCAGCAGATTTCAATTCATAAAACGTTGTAAAACATTTCATCTATGGATATTTTATTCACTTTGAAGATAAACTTTAAAAAAAAATTTTTAAAATATGACATTGATTGAAGGTCGAAACTGAGTACAGAGAAAAGTGCCTATTCAAATAAAACTTATATTGTATTATAGCGAAAATAAGACTATGATTATAAAACTAGTGTCACGGTAGCCTAGTGGTAGCGCGTTCGCTTTGTGATCGGGAGGCCCGGGTTCGATTCTCGTTCGCGGCGTAAACATAGGTAGTGACTGTTCCTTCGCTAAACGCTCAGCATTTAAAGTGATAGTTACCGGTTTTTCGGATATGACATTAAAAACGTAGGTCCCGTATGACCAATAAGCGGTAGGCGTTTTCTGTACAACCGAATATGCAGGACCCTAACAATTTTGTTTCAATGGCTTTGAGTGCCAAAAGTTTATAAATGATTTATTTTTCTGTCTAAATTTGAAGCCCTTCACCGGCATACGGTGACATCGCAATATGAGTGAAACATTCTCGATAGGGATGTTAAATACACAATCAATCAATAAAACTAGTGAATTAACACACTACTACATAGCTTATACAAATTAATTCAAAATACTTATGCATAATTTGTCAGGGATAGGATCAATTACCTTTAAAGGTAATTTATTAAATGACAATTACTTGGACTTTTTTTTAATTAAGTAACAATAAAACTACTGGCTTTATAAAACCTGCAATTAATTAAACTATTATATACTGAACATCATTTAATAAACTCAGCCTCCGCTCAAACATTATAGAAATAATAAATACATTTATTTTACTTTATAATTTGACATTGTGTTTCTCTGTGATGTTTGAACTTTTTTAGATTAAAATATTTAAGAATTATCCGGAATAAGTTTAAGCAGTTTGTTCCACACGAAACCTATACATACGTTAATAAATTTCTATTGCTGAATAAAATGATTAAAAGTGCATGTGTATTTCGAGTAAATGGGTAACAATGGAAACCCCTCAAATTATATTCAATTGTAGATAACCTGAACATTCTGAATTACAGTAATATTGCAAAAACAAGAAGTGAAAAAAGAATTAAATAGAATTCATGATCAGCACGTATTCGTCCCTGTATTTTAGAGAAACCTGGATTTATTTCTTCAAGTGATAATCCAATTTATAAATTCATAGATCCCTTTCTAAGGAGGAAATTCTTTAAATCTTATGTCAGTTAAAATAATTTTAATATTCCAAAGAACCGAAATGAATTTAATCACAATATCAATAATGGATTCTGAAACTTCAAAAAATACTTACAAAGTTACATATCGGGTTCCGAAAAATGTTTTAAAATGTCTCTCTCTTTTTTTTACTCCGAACAAAAATATTAACAGTAGTGAAAAAGGAAAACTTCAAGAGCAATGTTCAACAATATATTCGAAAAATGGTGTAAATCAGATGTGGACATTAAAACATTCCAAGGAACTTTTGAAATCACAAATTATAACCAAAACCAACAAAATAAAACATATTAACTCTATTTATTCCCCACAATAAATCAAAGTACAGGCTTTTTGACATCATTGAAATATGCTTTTTGAATAAAAATTGAATTCGTTAATTTACTTACCTTGCCATAGGTCATTTGCAAAATTACTAAATGTTAAAAGAAATTGTACACATACGTTATCTGAAGTTGAAATTAAAAAGTTGCTTGAGTTTCTGATTAACAATATATGTGGTTTTTGGAGAGGTAAAAATTGTACCCCGTTATAAGCAGACCTATTTTTGAATGTATATGAAGCAAAATCTGTTCAACATCTTGTTATGTTATTTTTCTCTGATGTTTCGGATGTCCGTGTTTGCTCTGCTCATACTTTGAATACTGTTCGTTATCTTCGTGTCCTTCTTTTAACCACCGGACATGCATCCCTGCTGGTAGACATTCTGTCCCGGAGGATACTTGTCGTTCGGTACCTATTCATGCATGAGTACACAGAATAACGAAATGATACTGGCAGGTGCTTCGCCCAGTATAAAAAGGCGTCACACTCTTTTGAGTCTACAAGGGACAAAGATTTAAGGAGTTCATTTGGTGCACCT
Organism: Saccostrea cuccullata; assembly: GCF_032062105.1. Lineage (NCBI taxonomy): Eukaryota > Metazoa > Mollusca > Bivalvia > Ostreida > Ostreidae > Saccostrea > Saccostrea cuccullata. The sequence continues at coordinate 8,901 of NW_026917987.1, read as the reverse complement.
AGGATAATCTTCAGGGATATTAAACATATGTCATATGTACAGTCTTCAGATTCCCAGTTTTGGTATAAAACCAAAAAATAATGCAAAAAAATTGAAGGAATGTAAGGTTTCTATTACAGATATTTTGATAATTCCTTTTCCGATCCCATGGCTTCTGTTTCAAAACATTCTGTGCAAAACTGTAAAACCTGTGACATTTTGATCACTAACACTTCTTTCTCCAGTAATCTTACTGGACAGAGCTTTTAAACCAAAATTCTAGAAAATCTTAACTGCAAATCTTCTAATATTGTCTATGGAATAGAATGTAATCTGTGTGGACTTGTTTATGTTGGTGAAACCAAGGGATCACTTAATAAAAGAATATCAGGTCATCGATTTCAAATAAATCATGCTGGTAAGCAGCTTTTATACTAACATTTTAATTTACCTGATCATTCTATTTTGTCAATGAAAGTTAGAATTCTCGAAAAGATTTATCACCACACAAATAGTCCGTCGTTAAGTACACCTTTCCGTAGACAACGAGAAGAAATTTGGATTAGAAAACTAGGGACGGCCTTTCCCTATGGATGTAATGACAATGTAGATAGTTTTGGAAATCTTTCCTGTCCACAGTGTAGCAATGTAAATGTAATGAGACTTTTTAACCATACATAGAGACTTAAGCGTGGTCATGGGCATTGGTCTTACAATATACCTGCAATACACGATGTCTATTTTGATTCATTACTACTTTATGTAAATCAACAGTTAGGTCTACATCAAATTCGCACTAAACTATAATCTGTCCATTTGAAACTTTTAAATAGTCTTCTTGGAAAGGCCAAGAAAAGTCCAATTTTTGATTCTTCGACAGCAGAATATAAGCTCAGGCCTGTGATTATGGATATTTCAAGTCACAGGCTTTTTAAACCAGCACGTTTTACGGAGAAAATGCAGCTAAAAAATCCGTCTTTTCCTTAAACTTCAATATGCCAATATAAGTAATATTCTTAATCACAAAAGGGTCTAGTCTTGTATTCCACCATATATTTCAAGTCAAAGACTACACCTTGTATTTCCTACAAATATACATCGACCATTGCATCCAAACTTTTTAATTACAAAAAAACTTTACATAGCCTGGATACCTAGTATCTGAAACATTATCCTCCATCGTGTTCATGTTCTTCTTCGCCCTATAACTATAGTCCTGCTGGACACGTTATTACAGGTGACGGAAATATAGTTAATAATAAGGACCTTAGATCACTTATTTTAAAAGGTCCTAAATATAGGGAAACCCGATCCTTCAACTAACGTCGGAATTTCATGAATATTATGGAAAATTATGCCAGACGATGGGCCAGATATGAAAAACAAGCCATTGACACCTTCTCAGAATGGATTAAATGTATCAGATCCATGTTAAAGTCGTGTATTGAGGGGCAATATGAAAATCATCTATCCTTCTGTATTCAATAATCCAGAAGTGAAAAAGAATAAGATAGATTACACGATCAATACGTACTAGTCTCTGGTCATTTGCAAAATTATTTTGTTAAAACACATTCTGATTCCACACACAAGTATTCTTAAGTTGACATCAAAAAGATGCTTGAGTTTCAACAATCTATTGGAATTCCCAAGGGTACCAATTTCGCTCCATTATAAGCAGACCTATTTTTATATCCATATGAAGCAGACCTATTTTTTTGTTCATATGAAGAAGAATTTGTGCAAAATCTTATGCGTGAAAAGAAGAAAACACTTGCTGTGGCCTTCACCTCGCCATTTAGATATATCGACGTATAGTCAATTAACAATGGAAATTTCCATTCCTACGTCGATACGATATATCCTGGTGAGATTGGGATAAATGATACCACAAATTATGAAACATCTGTTTCATACTTGGATATTTTACTTGAAAAAGACGTTAATGGTAATCAAACAACAAAGCTTTATGATAAACATAATGACTTTTACTTTTCAATCGTCAGCTTTCTGGTCCTTACTTATGCAGCAATATAACTGTCAGTATTTCCCGGCATACGGAGTTTATACCTCTCAATTGATTCGTTACGGAACAGCATGTTCTACGTATGAATTTCTAAAACGAAAACGACTTATTGACAAACAAGTTGTTGAAGAAGAATATCAGCAGTCTCGTTTAAAGTCACCTTTCCTACGTTCTATTGTCGATACAATGGCCTTGTCAGCATTTACAATTTATCATAAAGTCAAATGCTGATTGATTTGCTAATACTGATTGTAAGGCCAATTATTTACACACTGAGTTGTCCTCAGATTTTTTTCGTTATTTCCCGATCATGACAAGGAGCAAACGGCGGGTATGACAGGTCGACAAGAGGATTCTCACTTCTCCATGCCACCTGATGCCATGCACCTCTGTTAGAGGATGTTTTGGAGGCCCGTGTTTGCTACGCTCCTATTTTGTGATATTAAATGGACTTTTGCGCTCGAATACTGTTCATTATCTACACCTTTTTCAATGAGCATTTTTACTTATGAATAGTACTTGTGTTCTTCTCTTTCATATACTAAGATCAATCATAAATATTGGTGTCATATCATTATTGAATTAAAATTTATTCTTAATCTAATGGAGCCTTTTTGATAGAAATAATCACCTTTATTAGCCAATCTTCTAATTCATGGTTTCTGAGTATGTTTCATTTGTTTTGATTTTAATTTACAAGTGTGATCTTGAGCAATAAGTGTGAGCAATTATCTTCCCCATAGAAAGAGAAGTATAATTCAAACAACAACTAAGTTGAAAAAGTTTGCGGAATGCCTATAGCTTCAAATATATAAAAATCATACTCATAAGAGCTGTACGTGTAGTATATGTGCACATATATATTTATATATAAACAAGGCCACGAAAAGACAAAGATACATTGCAGCTGTATGTAATCATTTTAAAATAAGAGAGAGGCATTTATAGTTTATGACAAGCAATTAGAGGAATAATGCCCTACCACCATATTTCCTGTCTGGAAAATGCTTGGAGTCAAAAACCCAATCAAAAACGTAGCAGTAACATCTGGTTTTGAAATGCTCAATCTATCAGAGGTCTTCGTCTCTATTTAAGGCTGCGATATATGTCTGAGAGGAGAGGCATTTTCATTATAAAATCAAGATGGCCATTCGTATAACATTAGTTCTCAATTTGTTGTGTTTGACTGTCATCAGTGTAAATGCTTTTGGTCGTCCCGGGGGACTAAGTAGAACAAAACCGGCAACCCCAGAAATCCAACGACTTGTCAATTCCGTGAGTAAATTTTGTTAAAGATAATTGGTCATTGAACAGCAAATATTCAATACTTTAAAGGTATTTCAATGATTTTAGAAGCAATCTTTAAAGTTGTCTAGAAGTGTTAGTAATGTAAACGTCCATCGACTGACAGCCAATTCTGAATAATGATCCTAAATGATAATAATATTTTTGCCCCCAAATACGAATGAGTTTACTTAGTTTCAAAATGTTCTCGAATGTTAGCTTTACACTCTAAAAAAGAGAGAAAAATTTCAAGAGAAGACTTCCTTTGGAGACAATCCTATGTCTCCCAATCGATTGAAATGCTTTGAAAAATATTTTGGATTTTAAGGACATAATTTTTCGACTAAATAAAAGAGTTAAGAAATTGAAAATGGCGAGCATAAAAAAATCATTAAGAATCCAATAAACAATACACATCTGTGAGGCAATCACCCCCCCCCTCCCCGATGTCCCAGGTCTAGATGGGGAACTAGTGGCCTAGGAGCTAGGAGTAAGCATCCCCTGTTGACGGATAACAACCGCCTTAAGTCATGTATTGATCAAGTAGATGGACATGCCGTCTTTATATTCACCATAGAATTTCAAAATTGGCGACATTATACAAGGTTGATAAAAGTTCTGTTACATCAATTTTCCTTCAGTTAGCTTTTCTCGGTTTCAAAACAACTTTTAACGTACAAGAACCATGTACAAGGATCATGTTCTTGAGTATCAATAAATTAAGAGATTAAAACACCACAAGCAGTAATAGATATTAGTATAAAAAAGGAAAATTTGACGATGGAATAATTTACATAATGATAATTTTGAAAGGATGGGGTATAAAAAGGATATTTCTTTATAAAGCGACCAAGAATTCTTATATTTAGAACTTTAAATCAATAATTATAAGAAAATTACAATGGGTATCCGCCCCCCTCCTTTTTGCCCTTTGATAATGTTGACATGAATAACTACATCTACAATCAATATTTTGTTTTAAAAAATGTATCATTAATTCATTAAAAAAAAAATTTAATTCATCATATGCAGGTGCGCGGGCAGATCATCAGTAAACTTCCCCTGGGATACGACAGAGAACAATATTTACGACTGACAGCTCATTCATACAAAGAACAGGTTGTCTCCGGCACAAACTATTTCATCAAGGTAAAATCAAAGCTCAATTGATTATTATTCCTAATAAATGGAGTTCTAAAAAAATTCTTCTTTTATAAATTACAATTTCTTTGTTATTGAAATGATAATGCCAGAAAGTTTCATTAAATGACGGTTTAGATTACAGTGAGTGTTGCATACAGAACTTAATCATCAATGCGCAACTTTTTAATTAACATAACACGAACTTCCAAATACACGTTTTTCCTCCCTGTACATGCATGACTCATTACATTTCCATCTGCCCTTTTCACGCAACACCTCGTACAAATATCCTTTTTCTATCAGCTATATCAAGCTTGTCAAACAAAACATAAAACGATTTCTATGGTACATGAAGGATTGAAATATAATTGTATGTTTTATATTTCTTGAAATATATCAAAGATTTAAAGTATATTAGAGAAAGCGACAAAATTTTCTTTTTGTGATTTTTCAAGGCTACTTAAGCTTGTAAAAAAAATTCTTCCTTTTTTTCCACGTTTTGATACTATACATATTATGCATCGATGAAAATATTACTTTTTTATGAGCTCATTTCAGATTCTAAATGGTTTACAATCAGCTTATTATATTGGAATGCATTAAATATCAAATGAATAAATATATACATGTACATAACTACATGTACTTAACGTATATTTATTTGAAATTGTAGATTCAAACAGGACCAATGAGGTATATCCATGCAAGAATATACAAACCATTGTTTGGTTTAACTTCTGTGCATAGTGTCCAGTTACAGAAATCCCTCTTGGACCCGATCAGATATTTTTAAATATGTTTGAAGCAAATGCTTTTTTGCATAGTCAGAATTAAAGCACTATACAAATAATACGTGTTTTCCTGCCATTGATTTATCACCTGTTACATGAATATCGCGAAATAAAAAAAAAGTGTCATCAAATTGTAAGTCATCAGTTAGGAAAGAGATGCTGTTTGTTAGTTGGGTTTATTTGTTTAATGGTTAAATGCATTTCCTACCCTTACAACAGCTTTCATGACGATGATCAATCGATTGGCTTGCGTGATAATTTTATGCATAAATGCCTTCGGCGTTTATGCAAATTATCACGCAAGTCAATCGATTGATCACATCATGAAATAAAAAACTTAGATAGTTACTCCTTAAATAAACCTTAAAACAAACAATATTCAAGCTTTATTGGGAGCAGAGCAAACACGGACCTCTAAAACATCAGAGATGGGATTAAGTGGCATGGAGGAGTTAGCATTGCCTTTCAACCAGTCGGATCCGTATGTGCTCCTTTTCATAATTATGAAACCAGAAAAAAATGTGCTTTAAAGTTTGTAATAGATTGTATTTGCTGACAAGGTCCCTGCATCAAACACAGACCTTTAAATTAAAGAATACCGTAAATCTGGAAATTTTTGCTGTAGATAAATTTTTAGCAAATTTGCGACTTCATTGCATTCGCAAAAATATTGTTCTTAATAATAATTCAACAATAAAAAAATGTAAACAAAGTAGTGGTCATTCGCAAAATTTTGAAACGTAAAAATTAATCAACAGCATTTTTACCCAGATTCGCAAAATAAAATCGATGCAAAAAATTCCAGATTTACGGTATTATTTTATTAAATAGATTAAAAAGAAAATATCATTGAACTTCTTACTTTTTTCTTGATAAAACAAATGTCATAAGTTTATTATTTGATCGATTTTGGAAAGGTAGATTTTGTTCGTTCTCACAAATTTGAAAGGAATGAAATATTCTTCATGTTCTCATATTAATTTTCTTTATTTCCAAACATAGTCTGGAAAGAGAACAATTTGCATAGTCAAGTACATTGAAGTTCTATCTTACATGTTATTTTAATATTTTATTCTTTCAAGATTTCAGGTTATATTTCTGAATTAAATTAAATTTCATTTTACGAAAGATTTTGTGCACAATGATTTAAAAATCAAGAAAAAGAAATTAAAATTAAAAATGCGTTTCCAATTGCATAAAAGTCAACGTATTCTTTACCCTTAAAAATAGAGCTTTGATAGACTGCGCAAGTAAAGTTTGCTGCTTCAACATGTAATGTAGTACTTCCTTCATTGTTCGAAAAAAATAGTAAAACAGTAAAATAAGTATTGTAAGTAATAAAGTAGAACTAGTAGTTTTTATATTTGATTTTCTTTTTGATTATTTTGAACTCATATTGAAACAAAACTACTTGCTGCAATTCAGATCTATACTTGGTACTCAGGAGCATTGAGCCCTGAGGTATCTTTTCCGTGCCAGCAGCTAATGCGACACAGCACCTCGGTCTCATCCAAAGGATAGGTCTCCATGTAGAAGAAGATGTAGTAGCGATGTAATATAGTAGTTGCAGTTGCAGAATTAATATGTGAAGTAATTGTTGTTGCTTTTGTTCGAGGTCAAAATCCTCAATCTATTACAGAATCTTCGGTTCATTGATGCACGTTGTCATTCTGATATACAATGTAATTTTCAATAAACATTGAAGAGAAGGATTCTTAATTGAGATCCTAATACTAACACTAACTACATCCTGCCACTGCATAATCTGACCTGACCTGTTACTTCTACGTGTTTAGCACTTAATTTGATTAATTAATACCAGTAACAGCTGAAAAAAGAATGACCAATCAAAGGACAAAGGTAATATACAAATTAATTAGTGTTAATACAGTTACATTTGATTTCTGTGTTAAATCAGGATGGCTTATCGTGCAACAGTGACTTTTATTTTAGCTTGTATAGCTTTCGTAAGTGTTAATGGCGCCATTCGGCGTGTCGGCGGAATCGGTGGAACAAAACTCGCTACCCCAGAAATTCAACAGCTTGTGGATTCCGTATGTACAAATAAAGTATATAATCTAAAAATCATATAGCTGGAAATTGCTTATTTAAGTTGTTTATTTTTTTTCCCAGCTTCTGAGGCTTATGACTTCTGAAATAAAACACGTAAATTTCCTTGACCGCCCAAATTATGACAGCTTTTTCATTTTGTCCAGCTTCCCATATATTCAAAGAAACAAGGAAATCTTTTTGATTGGATAGTTTAATGGACATATTAATAGTTCTTCATAATTTTAAGGTTATCTAATAAAAAAAAGCAAATTATGCCAATTTTTTTTTCTTTCACAGCATCTTTATTTCCCTTGTAGTTTAGATGGCTAACAAAAAATATACATTGTATAGTTTTCATAATTTATTAAAATTAGAAAATATATAATCATAAATGGTTCACCTTTTAATAAATGCCACAAACTGATTTACAAAGGCGTCAATCGAATTTCTCATATCCAGGTTCGATGGCAAATATTAATTCGACTTCCGCTAGGATACAACAGAGGGCAGTACTTACCATTGATAGCTCGAGCATATAAAGAACAGGTAGTCTCCGGCAAAAACTATTTTATCAAGGTAAAATTGTGCTCATCGGAATATGAATTTACTTGATAAAATGAGAAGCATTCTTAATTAAAATTTCTATTTATTATTACACTACTGAAATACCTGCGTCAGATTTCCAATCAGACAAAATTATGCAAGAATGAAATTCATAGAAACTTTTCTATATTTGAGCACATGTGATATCGCACGCTTTCTGGAACAATAAATGCAATATATGTATTTTTGTTTTAATTTACAGATTCAAACAGGGCCCATGAGATTTATTCACGTAAGAATTTACAGGAAATGGAATGGATTGACTTCTGTGCATGGTGTCCAGTTGCAGAAATCCCTTTGGGATCCGACTGAATATTTTTAAATGCTGCTTGAATAGGAATTTCAAATTAAAATTAAAATCATTATAAAAATTAAATGTAGTTTATATGATGTACAAAAATAGTTACTCTATTTTCACATGAATTGATAGAAACTTAAACCTTTGCAATTTGATGGAACTAATTAATTTTAAGGATAGGATTGTGATAATTCAAATTTTTATTTGCTTAAAATACCTCACATACTAACACAAGTACAGTGTAGTAGTTTTTTTTTTCATACCCCGACAACGCCATTGCATATCAGATTTTTTAGACATACCCCAGTAAATACAAAACGCATTAATGTAGATATATATTTTTATAAAAGAAGTTGACAAAAGGAATGCTTAAGCTGGAGTCATCATATTGTGATATCTTTTCTAATTGCATTTTACATGAAATGTATTATGAAAAAGTTAAATAATAATACATTACCAAAATATTATGCAACAATCGTCCTGGAAATATTGAAAATGATACTGATGAAATCAAACATATGGAGTTAACGAACAGTATTCAAGCTATAAAGTCTATAAAACAATACAAAACAGGAACAGAGCAAACACAGACCTCCGAAACATCAGAGGTGGAATCAGGTGCCATGGAGGAGTGAGCATCCCCTGCCGACTGGTCACACCCGCCAGGCGCTCCTTTTCATGAATGTGAAATGACGGGAAATTCCGTTTTTGAAAATGTTGTTGTA
>NW_026917986.1:0-13712 GCF_032062105.1 Saccostrea cuccullata | reverse complement strand
ATTTTGGCCTAACTATCTTTGAGTGTTGATATTACTGTTATATGTCTTTCTGAGTGACAGTCGCTAGTTACATAGTCCCGAATTTCCTCGATTACATGATCATCGTTGCTTACCAATTCAGCGCGAGACTGAACATGCTGAATCTTGGACATGTTTCTAGGTGCAGCTTACTAATGTTTATATGAAATGTCTATTTTTGAAAACTGAAAATGATGTTTTTTGTCGATTTTCATGACAAGATACTCTGCAATTATTATAGTTAAACATTTCTGTAATAACACTAACCTGGTTCCCCGAACCAGTTTACGAATGCACTTGGCGCGAAGTTATTAATAGTCTTTATTAATAGTCTTTCTTTGATATTTTATGTATGTTAATTGTTGTATTCATGATCATATGCCAATGTATGATGGTGTTGTCAATAAAATGAATAATTTTTGAATTTTGAATTTAAAAAAAAAAATAGTCATACATAGAACTAATTTGTTTCACTTTCATTTACAACTGTTTTATTTTGGGTTTATTTTGCAAATTAATATTTTGTTATGGAAATTTGGAAATTTACACCTTTCTTTTGGTAAAAAGGTACCTTTTTTGCATTGGGAACGGGGCCGAATATCGGCCCCAGATGTAGAGAATCGAGAGCCCTGATTAGTGTTGAATAATCGGGAAAATTTCATAATCGATAATCGGTCAAAATCGAGGAAGCTTAATCGATCAATGATCGACTTAATTGGTAATTTAAATTTCAAATACAAAAATTCCATTTCTTCATAGCATTTATCATTTATGGAACAAACTAAAAATGAAATATTATCAACTTTATTCTAAAGACAACTTTTTGTTGTAAAAGTAACAGAAAAACAGAAAAAAAAATTACATATTTGCTCATAAAAACTAAAAATGTTTGTCTTGAACTCAGATTTTGCATTCCTTAGTTAGAATAATCAAACTGTGTCACGGTACAAGCCCTCGCCACAGTTAGAATACGTCCCATACAGCTGCCATATACTTGCAATGTTGCAAATTGGAGCGGATCCGCTCCGAAACGATTTCGAAGAATATAAAAGGATTTGCATTGGAAATAACTTCCAAATTAATCAAATTGAGATTGCTTATGCCTTTATCCCAAAAAATAATCCATATAAAGACGAAAATCTGAACTTTTTTCTACCTTCCTTCTGTTCAAATTCGGAACTCTCTAGATTTGCACTGAGTACGAGTTATTGCCCGTGTTTCTTTTGCTACATTATGAATACATGTACACGGAACGAATTTTCTCGTTTAACCAGGTCAAAGGACGGAGGACAAAATGGACAAAATTTCAACAATTTTAGCTTTAAAATTTATAGAGCGCAAGTTTGTTTAGGAACAATATTGACAGATTTCATTGATATTATCATTCTACACATTATATCAAAATATTGATCCTGAACACACATGCGCTCGGTGACTTTTACTCAAAATATCGACGAAATATGTACATTTTTCTGTAAAATTCATAAAAAACTGAAATTTATGTCATGTTTGTGACGTCATTATGTACATATGGCGTCATTACTTATAAAAATATTCAGTGCTTTGAATTCAGCATATAATCCCCTGTTTGAAAACTTAATTTATTATATCTCCATCAAAGTTTGATTTTGGGGGGCAAATATTGGTTATTCAACTGAATAAAGTTCTTTGGGTTGGTATGAGATCAAATTTATCTTTGGGCTTTATGGAGTTTGCAGATCTCGTGACCAACTCATATTTTTATCCTGATAGATGTTTTAAAATGATACCTTATATCTAAAATAATTTTCAACTTTAAACTGATCTGAATACAATTCATGTAAAAATCATTCTTAAAGAGCTGTCTCTTAGTACATGTATGTGCTCAGTGCAACGTACTGCAGCCAAAGTTTTAAAAATTTCAGGGCTATATACAAGGCATAATTTGTGTAGACACCATCTTGGTTATAAGTTGCAACATGCACAGCTTAAAAGGGTTTTCAGTGGTACAGTTCCATTTAAGATAAAATTTCTATATATAAGTCCAAATTTAATTTTGTAGACTGCAAAATTTCTGGAGTTTTAGCAATATAATTAATAAAACCATTGTTGAAAAATGAAATACAATTACATGATTTATTGTACAACCAAACCAATAATATTCAATCACTATCATTAACAGGGAACTTTTGCATTTAAAGGCAAGAAAAAAACGGTGGATGCAGGTAGAGTATTATCTTTTTTATCCATTGTGTAAACTTGAAAGATACCATGTGTGTAGATGATTTTGTAATGCAGCTGAATATCTGCTGTAGGAAAAGGTTACATTGCACAGTGTTAGCATTTAGGAACCGATTACATATTGAACATTTCTAGACATACTCAAGCAATTTATTATCACATGGATTTGCAAAAAGTTTTTATTACTTTGCAAAATAAATTTACTTGCTTTAATTTTCATATTCCTGAAATATATTTAAAACATATGCCAAATCATCAGTCCACTTGATAAATCCTGTTCATGTGATTTGGCATCCATGAGTCATTTGCGATATTACACATTGGTGGATCCAGAGGGGGGGTTCCGGGGGTTGGAACCCGCCCTTTATTTTTGCCAAGTGGAGAAAGAGAGAGAGAGGATAAAACGTTTTCCGAGAGTAAATATTTGTACGTCTAACTTATGTATTGAATAGATACTATAGTAGATTCTCACACATTTAGTTTCCTCCATTCACCTTCACTATTACTTTTTTATGAGAGGATGGTAAAAAATGTTCTGCTTATTTTTATATATCTTATATGAAATGTAACATGTGAGGTTAAATTTGATACTAGATGCCAGCGATCTTTGGCTATGTTGGCTAAATATGTACCGTTTTTATACGCCCGTCTTCATGTCCGTCCGTCCGTCTGTCCATTCGTGTCCGGCTCATAACTTCAATACTATTAGGCCTAGGATTATCAAACTTTGTCAACTGATACTTCTTGGGTAGACGGTGTGTCGCGCACAGAAAGTAGGTCGCTCTGACCTTTAATAAAGATGCTATGGCCAAATATGGAAAAATCCTGTCCGGCTCATAACTAGAAAACTATTAGACCTAGAGGTATCAAACTTGGCAAAAGTATACATCTTAGGTAGAAGGTGTGTCGCGACCTATTTCAAGGTCACTGTGACCTTTAATTTTAGTGAATTTTTTTTAAAAACTAAGTTTTTTAAATTTTAAATTTCATAATCCTAGAAATGTAAGAAATAGAGTTGTATCCTTATTAAAAAGTATTAAATCAAGTAAAAACTTATTTTTTTCATCATATACTTTACAGCAATCTTTAACAAATGTCAATGTTAATGAGAGGAATTCAGTTTGTCCCATGGGCATAATTATCAAGCACTGGTCAAGAAGAATTTTGATAGCAGAAAGTTGCATGTCAAATTAGAGAGAAATTAATGAGTTTAGTGTGAGGAGGTTACTAGTAGAGCATTGGTGTTATCTATATCCCTTGAGTATTGGGCAAATGGACAGGCAGCCTAGCTGTTAGATTAAAAATAGCTCTTGTTGGCTAGCCTAAGTTTTAAAATGAATTTGATGAAAAGTAATTAAAACTTATTTGATATTGCATAATAAACTAATAATCTGATATTATATAATATTAATTAATTAAAAACTAATTTTAAGGGATGGGGTTGAATCAGCATGCCTACTTGTCCATATGAATTAAATATAAAACCTGTCTGGCATTAAATCTAAAAAGAAATCATGGAGTATTTTATATGTTTTAAAAGTGTTTTAGGATAAAAAGTGCAGATCCATTAATATTTAGGGTGTAATGAGTAGACAAGCATCAAGTCAAAGATTAATTAATGAGTTCAATGAAGGAAGGCTATCTGATCAAGTGCTGCCTTATCTGTCTTTGGGGATTAGACAGAACTGCTGGTCATAGCAAATGTCATTTGATGGCCAGCCTTTCTTTTAAAAATTTATTTGGCATAGATTAAGTTGTTAAGACTAATTTGATATTCTTTGTTATAGGGATGGCAATTGATTGCAGAATTGCTAATCGGTTAACCGCAAGACCGATTAACCGGTTAGTCGTATCAAGATATACATTTTGACATTTTATTTTTATGTACACATAAAGGCTTAAAAGATGTTAGAAGTTACATTCTGTTTATTATTTTGATCAGGGAATTTTATGCATAAGAGTATATTTCATTTTAATTTCAACAGACAAGAAAAAAATTAAGAAAACCATAATTCTTGCTTAAGAAATCAGACAGGGACAATGCAGATGTTAAAGAAATTAATTCCGCGTTGTCACCATACTCACCTCAGAACTAGTCTGTGTCTGAACTCTCACTTTATTTACAATTTACAACGTTCTTTATAATAATATAATTTAATGGATAAAGGCAAAATATAGACATACAATAATTAAAAGTGCTTTACGGCGCTGTTTCTAATATCATTAAAAAAAAGCACAGGACTATCTGGGTAACGGCATGATGTTATAAAAACAGTAATTAACACTTACAAATTGACCAATTACCCTGCAATCTCAATCTGGAGAGCTATGTACATTTGATTACCTCCAAATATTCTTAATTATAAGATGTGTAAACACATTAAATGAAAATCTCTGCAGCGCTTTCCTTTCTGAAAAAAAAATACTGAAGGGAATTTAAGGAAACTGCGCTCAAGTTTACATATATTTTATTTTTTTCCGACTAACCGATTACAGATTTGCTAACCGATTAGCATCGTTCCGACCGATTAATCGATTAACCGGTTACAAATTGCCATCCCTACTTTATTATGATGGCCGGCATTTGACAAAGTCTAACACAAACAGTATAGAAATCTATCAGTTATGTAATATTTGTTATAATTATGCTTACAGCACAGGGGTTGGATAAAGAAATTTTTTTTTTAAAAATGGAAAAATCATGGAAATCTTAGAATCAAGGTTGACGTGATTTTCTTGCACTCTAAACTGTTAAAGATAATTGTGTAATTTTTTGACGGGTGTATCATGCTGTGGCATGGCACTTTATTGATCATATCTTTTAAAGGAACTAACATGTAACTCTGGTTTAAACACCAAACGCAACCCACCCCCAAAAAAGTTTTTCAAATTCTAAAAGAAAATTCATTGTACTCTTCAGAAATGCTGCAGGTCCATTCAGTTTTTGAAATGCGTTTGGGTTTTTTTTTTTGGACTGGGGGTACCGTGCCTTAATTTTCAAAGAAAAAAGGGACGTAAAACAAAATATTATTTTCCACAACCTTAGGTCTTTCCATACGTTTGTATGAATCTTTGCTTGACAGTGTGTAGGGGGGAGGGGGGGGGGGTAGAGGGTCACAGCCCTCGAACTCCCCCTTTCAAAAATGGCTGGATCCGCACCTGTTATATACTTATACTCATACTTATATTTAAAATAAGGAATCTACAGTAATTACTACAATGTATATAAAGTAGACATAATTATGTATACGTATATATGTGTTTAGCTCACCTGAGCCGAAGGCTCAAGTGAGCTTTTCTGATCACATTTTGTCCGGCGTCCGTCTGTCTGTTTAGCTGTCCGTCTGTCTGTAAACTTTTCACATTTTCGACTTCTTCTCAAGAACCGCTAGGCTAATTTCAACCAAACTTGCCACAAAGCATCCTTAGGGAAAGGGGATTCAAGTTTGTTCAAATGAAGGGCCACGCCCTCATTCAAGGGGAGATATTTGGGAATTATTGAAAATTTGGTGGTATGTTTTAAAAATCTTCTTCTCAAGAACCACTGTGCCAGGAAAGATGAAACTTATGGGGAAACATCCTTAGGTAGTGTAAATTCAAATTTGTTCAAATCATGACCCCCGGGGATAGAGCGGGGCCACAATGGCCAACCAAAGTTTTACATAGAAATATATAGGAAAATTCTTTAAAAATGTTCTTCTCAAGAATAACAAAGCCATAATTGATCATATTTATATAGAAGCATCCTCAGGTAGTGTTAATTCAAGTTTGTTCAAATCATGACCCCTGGGGGTAGGGCGGGGCCACAATGGCCGACCAAAGTTTTACATAGAAATATATAGGAAAATTCTTAAAAATCTTTTTTTCAAGAATAACAAAACCATAACAGTTCAAATGTTTACTTTTGGATTTAAACTTTTTAATAATAAACCAATTTCTACTTTTTCCTAGCCACAGTGCTCAGGTGAGTGATGTGGCCCATGGGCCTCTTTTTTTTTTTATTTTGGCAATTTTGCAGAATGTTGTATTAGGAGAAGTCTATCTTAGTTTCTGAACTTGTATCCAATCCTTTTGACTTAATTTGTCAATAAAATATGTTCAATTCACAGTAATTACATATCACCTTGATATATTTTTTCCTAATATTTCATATTTTACTATGTCTTGATTAATTTAAAGTAAATTCTTCTTTCTTAGACCAGTATTTTGGGAGATTTGATAATGTAGGAACTCACAAGCAGCGGTTAGATGTACTACAGGAGACATGGGAGCTAATGGACACCCAGATTCAGGTACCTTACACTGCTGCTAGTTCACTTAATTGAATTATAATTTCAGAGAAAATCAATACTGTTTTTAAAATCCCATTGTCATGAATCACAGATCGTCTTCGCTAGCCAAGGGTTTCCAATCTGTGGAGTAGATTTCGGATCAGAAAACTCGGCTAGCAAAGATGATTTTAGATATGATCAAGAATGTCTTTACCTGTTATCATCCACAAGAGTGGTTGTTTTTAGCACAACTGAGCTGAAAGCTCAAGTGGGCATTTCTGATCAAATTTGTCTGTAGTTCATCTATCTGTCTGTCAGTCCATCTGTAAACTTTTCTTATTTTGGCCTTCTCCAGAACAACTGGGCCAAGTTCAACAAAAAAAGTATCCTTGGGTGAAGGGGATTCAAGATGTTAATGAAGTTCCACACCCTCTTTTAAGGGGTAATAATTAGAAAATAGTGAGAATTTGGTGTTTAAAAATCTTCTTCTCAAGAACCAACATGCCAAAAAATGTTGAAACTTATAGGAAACATTCTATACAAAGTGTAGATTCAAGTTTATATATACATTGTATTTACATTTGCAAATATCTTTCTTAGCTGAACCTATTGAAGAGAAAATATGTTCAATTCTGTGTGAATTTTATTTGGGGGTCAGAGGTCATAGCGCGACCAATCACAGAGTGAGATGATATTTTGTCTGTAGATGCATCTTGTTTTGGAATATTTCTAAGTTAAAAAAGATGAAAAAGATGAAATAATAAACAATATGGATATTTTTTAATCACAAGATGAACAGTAAATCTTCTTTCGATGTGAATAAGGTTTTGAATACTATAATTAGCCTAAAACCGCACTTACTTTTTTAACCTGAAATTTCTTTGGAGTTATGTAAACTAAAACAGGCGATACCAACGCCTTCAAAAATTAAAAAAAAACTTATGAAAAAGTTAGATTTTTCTCAGCAGTGATCATTGTTCCTTCACTACTATATAAATATTGAATGCAGTTGAGTGTAACATTCAAAATTTCCACATCAAGAAAACTATTGTCAACCGAGGTACAGCCGGTAATGGTTTTCGAGGGGTGAAAATTTTCAATGTTACACTCAACTACATGCAATATTTATTATATTATACTGAATGTTTTATACAAATACATATAAAAGTGAACCATGCGCGCATAAATTCCGCGCAGTCGCTATTTTTTGTAATACCACCCGTCGTCAAGCAATGTTGACTGTTGCTACGCAGGAGGGCGTGGCTTCATTATTCAGCGGGTAGTAGTGTTTTTTATCAAATGTTTCTCGACGAATCAGATTCAAGTAATTTAGTCACATGAAAGTATAATATATACAGATATTTCCTGAACTGGACTACTAAACATGAACGTAAACATTTAAATGTTGGAGCGAGGTGAACTAAGACCAAACAACTTCTAGATCATTGCGCATCACAACATACCAATACAGGGGCCCATTCATGTAATAAATGCAGTTTTACTCGAAATTTATTTGTCTCAAATGTAAATATAAGTAATAAAGAACAATGTTAAAAAGTTCACTGGGAAATGAAATTTTAGTTGGTACATGATCAAATCTACTGAGAAGCCCTATGGGCTTCACAGGATTTGATCACATGACCAACTAATTAAATCATGACCCCTGGGGGTTATGGTGGGGGTCAAAATGGGTGAGCAAATTTTTACATATGAATATAGAGAAAAAAAAATCTTTAAAAACCTGTAAAAATCTCCTCTTCAAGAACAACAAATCCATGTTTATCATATTGATATGAATTCAAAGCATTCTCAGGTTGTGTAGTTTCAAATTTGTTGAAATCGTAACCCCCCGGGGTAGGGTGGGGCCGCTTTAGGTGATCAATGTTTCATATATGAATATATTGGAAAAAATCTTCTCCTTAACGAGGCCCGATCTAGTTGAAAAGTACGAATACGGAATGATGAAAAATTTTAATTCTTGGAAATATACTTGTATGTTTTAAGCTTAGAAAAATTAGAATGAAATTTTGTTACCTTGCCTTTATTGTAGTGAAATGGGGGCATTGTCAAGATATGGACCATTTTTCGTGTTTTCATACACAATTACATACTAAAACTCTTCAATAAACAAAGAAAATTACAAATAAAAAAAAATACATGATAAAATTCTTTGTTTTTCACATATATCATGCAATTTTCATTCTTCTTATAAAAAATGAAAAGAAAATTGGAGGTAGCCTTTCCCCCCCGTTCACACATAGACTCTGCTTCTACTACGATCAAAGTGTGGTCAAAAGCATGGCCGATCGTGACAAATCGCAGGAGGAATGTCGTGGGGTTGTCAGAAGCGTAGCATGATCGCAGTAGAGTCTTCATGATCGAAGAGCTCTACGCTCTCACCACGCTTATTTTGAACATGTTCAAAACAAGCGTAGCGGGATCGTGGCCAACAAAAATCAGGGTGAAGTCGTAAAGAGAGCGTAGTAGAGCGCCATAATCGTACAAGCAGCGAGGAAGCATCGTAGAGAGATCTTCATGATCGTAGTAAAAGCGCCGTGAGAGCGTAGGAACTTACCAAGCACGCTCATACAACGCTCCCTCTACGTTCGTACTGCGTTCTCACTACGATCTCTCTACGTTCCTGAAGATCCTACGAAGACCTACAATGACCTCACGCCGATCATATCACAACCTATCAGACAAGAGTTTGTTCTTATACCGCTGATATTTGACCAATCACCATCTGTTAACTACATGTAAAGGGTGACACTATACTTGATGATCATTTACAATTGAGCATTTTCACATCTTGTTACAGTTATAATAATTGAAAATGCCCTAAACCATGTGGTAAAGGCCGAAAAAAAACTGCAGTCGCAAAATATATATCATCGCTAAAATTTTACCACAAAAATCTGCAGTTTCAAGATATATTTACATCATCTCCAAAATCGTACTAGAAGCTTAATGCAATCGTAATATGATCGGCACCACCGTAGCGACATCGCGGTACAGTCATCTAGGTCTGTGTAGCGTCGTAGTATGGTCTTCAATATCGTAGTGGCAGCGTAGCGTAAACGCAGTAAACACGGCTGCTTGTCAGCAAAGGTCTGCGTAACATCGTAGTAGAAGCGTGTAAGCAGCGGGTTTGACGTAGGGACATCGTAGTACGGTCGTAACGAAGATCACAATTTGCCAAATTGCTTTATTTAGACGCCGATTGGCTGCGATCTGCCCCGAACCAAAATATTTTTAGATGGTGGCTTGATCGGGATGATCGCCGTAGAGTCGCAGCTCTGTGTGAACGGGGGGTTATTGCAGTGAAAAGGGGGCATGTCAAAACACAAAATTTAGATTTATTCTATCCAACTAAGTACTTTATAGGTCACAATTGGTTTACATTACACCAACAAACGATTGCAATACTGTATTAGTTTCTAAAAAATAAATAATTCTTACATTATGAAATACAGTGGGTCCCGTTTAAACGGATAGTCAGGTTGTCAGAATAGTTTTATCCGTATAGCCGAATATTGGAATAGCCGATTGCAATATTTGCCGCCCACTCTCATGCAGTATCCTTTGCCTTTGTAAGTTGGAAAGCGTCCAACGGCCTTGTGATGGTCAAAAACCGATGGTGACTTTTTGAACAAAAAAAAACAAAAACAAACAAAGACTTACTATGAAATCACTTTATAACATGTGATATATTCCTATCGCAGACTGTACATGTATATCGTTTGATGACAAACACTAATTTCATTTTATCCTACATGTAATTCTGCCGATTTTCTATTCACGGCATTTTCAATTTTCGGTGGTGCAAATTGAAAACGCGTTCGTGCGTAGAAAGCATATCCAGCTAATATCGGAGCACCCCTTGAAAAAATATAAATTCATGTGTGGTAAAACATCGGATTTAATTAAAAGTTTACTGTTTTGTTGTCACGAGTTTCAAAAATACCATGTTTCAAATGTGTGCATACCTATTTTAATTGTCGTCATGGCAATATTTAAACTTGCGATCTGGAATCTTAAAATTGCACTTAAAAGTGAACACATATCCAACTAAATGACCAAGCGCTACCATTTAATAGACAGTCTAATTCTGATAATTTAATTTAATACCCAAGCGAAGTGTCATACTCAAACTGAAAAGTTCAATAATTAAAATTTCACGCCAGCCACCAGATTGCCAATGTACCCAAAATTGAACACAAGCCAATTATCAATGATCAAAATTAACACCCAAGCCGGTCATCACTATTGTTATCAAAACATATCGATCTACTGTGCCCTCTGCTAACACAGGTAAGGTGCTGGCGTGCGTTCAGCCGTGACTAATCCCCTCATTGTCGTAATTTGACTGGTGGAAGTGTCAAACTTGTGTAAACAAAGGATTTTCACACGGAAGGTAGAGGTGTGAACAAGACAATTATTATGAAAATCACTATGATAGGCGAAATTTTTGCATCAGATAAAACGAAAATCCAATATTTTCCTATCAGAATATCAGGTGAAATTATTAATAAATATATAAGAAATGGTTTTGTGCTCTGATATTGTATCAGATTAGCCGAAATATTCGTTTAACCGCTATCCGATTAAATGGAATCCACTGTAATTTTCTCGCCATGCTTTATTTTTCTCTTAACACGCAACGTTGTTTTACGTGGAAAATAAGGGTAGGGGGGGGAGGGGGGTAAAGGCGACAAAATTGCGATTTTTACTAAAATCATGTAATATATATAAAAAAAAATATTTCGGGGGTTCAATTTAAAAGATTTATAGACTTATTTTATTTTTTAAAACGAAGATAATCCATGCATATCTAAGTTCGCAATAAAAAGAGTGTGTATAAACACGTCAACATTTTCAAAGAGAAAGACTAAAATCGTTTACTTCTAGTTGCAACGTGTTTTTTTTTTTTTAGCTCACAAATTGAAATAAAACAGGATAAAATTAATGAATCTGTACCAAAAAATTGATCCCTCAAAATTAATTAGGTTCCAATGTTGTTTATTAATTTAAATACTTTGAAAAATAATAGAAATGCCAGCTTTCAATGCATTGTCTATAGAGCTACCAGGTAAGCAAGGTCAGCGAAACATTTTAGCACAATTTGACGCCATTTTAATTGTGATGTTATTTTGTTCAATTGTGACGGCAGTCAAGAGTATTGTGACGTGCCTGAGTCGACGCTGCGTTAAAACGTATGCTCAAATCAAGTAGATCGGGCCTCGTCAAGAACAACAAAGCCTTGTTTAATCATATTGTTATGAAAGCATCCTCAGATTGTGTAGATACAATTTTGTTCAAACCTTGATATATATATATATTAGGGATGTCAAAATTGTTAATAATTGATATTCGAATATTCGATAGAAGTATTCGAATATATTCGAATATTCGATAAAAGAAATACATTTTGCATTATAAAATATACTCCTGTCTCTACTGTCAATCAGTATAGTAACGTTTTATGTCATTATTTTGGAATAGAATTTCACGTATAGTTTTGTTAATGAAAAGTAATTAAGAATATTTTTAAAAAGTTAACAGAATATTAAAAGAGTATGCATCCAAAATGTAATGAACATTTGATTTTGTAGATTCAAAATATCCTTTAGTAAGTTCTAGATTTATTGATCATCTTACCAAAGTCTATACTAATTACTCTTACAAATTTATACAACCCTAAACAATTATCTACTGAAGAAAAATTTAAATCAATTAATTTTTTTTCTAATTAATTTCCTGATAATTATTCTTAATGATATATACATAAAAAGGGATCCATGTGTATTCTGTAAAATGCTGTCTTTACAACAATACAAACTGATTGTAAGTACTTGGCACTGTTATACCACTTATTAAATGATCAAAGAATAATTTCTTCTAGTAGTTACACTCTTCACACTTTTAAAGTAACCCAACAGGGGTGTCTTTTAATTTTTTTTAAATCAAATCTTATTCCTAGTCAACGGTACAAATTTGGTTCAATTTTAAATAAAATTTACCAAATTTTTCTCTCATAGAGGCTTGTATGCTTAAAAACCGAATATTCGAATCATATATTTATATTCGAATAGCAACTCATCGAATGAATATTCGAATATTCGAATATTCGTTGACATCCCTAATATATATGTATATATAGTGGAAAATCTTTAAAAATCTTCTTCTCAAGAATAGCAAAGCCATGTTTTGTCATTTTGAAATGGAAGCATCCTCAGGTGATGTAAATTCAAGTTAGTTCAAAAATGGGGGCCGGTGTTGGGTGGTGACATAATGGAGGATCAAATTTTTACAAAGGAATAAGTAGGAAAAAATCATGAAAAATTTTGTGCTAAGAACAGCAAAGCCATTAAAATTTGTTATTTTGAGATGGGATCATCTTCAGGTAAATTAAAATGCAAGTCCCAACCCTCAGTAAACTTTCCAATACTGAACTGGTTTGTGCTATTTCCTAGTCGATGTGCTCAGGTGAGCGTTGTGGCCCATGGACCTCTTGTTACAATTGATAATACCCTATATCACCTTTTACATACTTTAAAGAAAATAATAAATATTATAAAAATAAAAATAACTAGGAGACTTATTGTTCACAGAACAATAAGAGGTCTTTCCAGCTTTTTAAGTGTTTCCGTGTCATTCGGGTTGAAAAAAGCGAAGAAAAACGCAAAAAAAAAAAAAAAAAAAAAATAAGGTGCTCCAGCAGGATTCGATCCCTGGACCCTCTGATTAGCAGGCGAGCGCTCTAACCACTACGCCACGGGTTCCGTTGAAGTTGTGTTGTATTATTGTCGAGTTAAAGTTAACGGAATTTCCTTGATTCATTGACCAGTCAAAGAGTTCCAGTTGAGACACTTCTGACAAGCTCCTGGGAGTATATGTGAGTTTGAATGAGATTGTTTTCGAGCTAAAATGTAAGGGATAGGGTCCAATTACAATTATGATATTGGTATTAACGGGGATACATGCATTTGAGGTTGCGTAGCAATTTATGTATTTGAAAAAGGCCGCGTTCGTTTTGACAGATATGGTCAATTCATAGGTAAGATTTAATAATCATTTCTATTTGAATTGAATTCATAGTTACCAGCATAAATTAAACTTGAAACATGCATCTCCAAAAAAAAAAAAAAAACAAAAACGGTGTCATTGAGAGCGTGGAAATTTATTTGACAGGAAAAATCGCAA